>NW_023276807.1:133766665-133926665 GCF_003668045.3 Cricetulus griseus | reverse complement strand
AACTATTTGGCCACAAAGTAGTATTATGCTACACCAGTGATATTAAAGAGGACACAAGCAGGCCATGCTCAATGAGCCTAATTTTCGAGGTCTATGTTTAACTGAGAAATAAACACTAGGACCTTGTACTTACATACCACTGTACATTTCACTAAAAGGTAAAAATGTTGTTAACGGATTAAAGGGTAAAAGGTCTAAAAGGCCTTTTAGTTACAGTTATAAAGGGGAAAGGGGGCACCTTGACCCTATAAAGTTGAGCATCCATCATCTGAAATGATCCCAAACCCCACATTTTTGGTGTACCCAAAGGCACAATGAGAAAGCTTCCCATTTGTTCTCGTGCAATGGGTCATAGTCAAAATGTCAGCATGCTAAAAATGCTCCATAAAATTACCTTAAAGCTATGTGTAGGTGTGCATGAGACATACGTGAATTTCATATTTAGACTTGGGTCTCACACCCAAGATATCCCACTAGGTATATGCAGATATTCCAAATCTGAAAAAAAAAATAACTTGGAAGCACTTCAATTCCAAGCAGGCAAGGATGCACAGCTTAAACCAGTCAGTCTGAGAGTTAGCCTAGGACCCACGGTGTTCCACTAAACACCAGTTTTCACAGAGGATGGAGGACTACTAGTGTAGAGCAGTTGTCAGCTCCCATGGTATAAACAACATTTCCACCATAGCTCAATTTAATCTTGGCATGATGTCATTGAGTACAAAGCAGGGAAAAAATGGGCACAGTCATCTCTCCAGCCTCATGAGCTGACTGCAGAACCACACAGTAAGCTCACCATCTGTGTTCTTTACATTGTGGGACAAGGAGCTAACTTGTAAGTAATGTTCTATCTGATAATTCTGAATAGCCACGACAGTGGAGAAATTCATCCAGATAATGACTAAAAAGCAAAGCACATACCTATACAAACATCTAGGTGTTTCTGAGTTTAAAAACACCTTTCTTCTGTCTCCAACACAGGAGAAACTTACACAAAGCTAATAATTGTTACCAATCCATTCTAGGGTACACTGAAATGGGTTTGAACTGAGTCATCTGCAGGTAGTTTACCAGGTTGTTAAAAAACAAACAAACATTCAGAGAAAAGGGGTAAACACATCCTCCTCCCAAGATCAGAGTGTATACTGTCCAAACTATATGCTCTTTATTACACTGCTAGGTAGACAAGAAGTATCAGTAAGGCCAGTCACTCACTACTCAGTGACACAGAGTGGGAGGGGAAAAGAGAGAGAAGGGTTTATTCTCTACTTTGGTAAACTTGCCTGCTCTCTGTCTCTGGATATGCTATGGTACACAATGACAAGTCAAGTCAAGTCAAGACAGACCTAGTACCTGAATGGGTATGGGGTTTACAGCACATACAACTTTTGGTCTCCCCCAACTCCTGGCACTAGCAGGAGGCCCTTGGTGATCCACACTCACTGGCATTCACAGAGCTGTCCTCTTGCATACCATGGGAACTGGGGTGAAAGTGCAAAGGAAATACCGTTCTTCCCATCACATCTTTAGAGGGATAAAATTATCGTTTCATAGCGATTGGCCTTCACACCGATTCTCTGCCTGTGCAATAGAAAAACTGCTCACAGAAGCATTTCCCAATGTGTGTTTTACAGGATCCCAGGCTCCATGGGACTGGGCGAGATTTGATGTGGAAAAAAGAGATCCACAGCCAAATAAGTTTGGGGAATGTTCTGTTTAATTTTTCAACTCAGTGCTGACAGCATGTTCAAGAGATCTTCCAATGGAGTCAATGGCAGTTGTTTCCCAGTCTGTCCACCCAAGACCCCTGCTTTCAAGGCCAGTCTTTGGGATGATTGGGGCCAGTGCTCTGCAGCTCTGTGCAGGAACTTCTGGCTTTCTGCTCGACTAATGAACTCACAACATGATGGGTGAAGAGCTTCCCATAAGTGCTGTGGGACCCCTGTTGTCTTAGATACACATGCTATTTGTGTTAAATTGGAACATGCCTCTGCTGAGGTTTGAATGCCCCCTCCAAAGGTCATGCTGAAATTGAATTGCTATTGTGAGAGTATTCCAGAGTAGAATCTGTAAGAAGTAACCAGGTTCAGAAGTCTCTTCCATCATGAGTGTGTTAGTTACCTAAGAGTTACCTACGAAGCCCACTCATCTGCTCTTTCCATGTCTGCATGCTCAATCACCCTTATGCAGTATAATGATACCGCAAGGGGTCCCACCAGGCACCAAGACCATGCACTTGGACTACCAAGTTTCCAGAACTGTGAGAAATCAAGTTCTGTTCTTTATACTTTCCCCAGTTCATGGTAATTCCCAGTGTAGGCAGTATGTCACTAAAGCAGAAAACAGATTAAGAAAAGTGACCAACGTTTGTGAGCCTAGAAATTATGGATTTACCAGACCCAGTATAAATGATAAGTGGTGTTTTATTAGGGACAGAACTTACACAGAAAACAGTAAGTGACTGTTGCAGGGTTCCTGCTCCAAGGATGCAGACCCTGTCTCCCCGAAGCTCTTGTGACCGGAAGGGGACTTCCATCCCTACTTCTCTCTCTTACATGGGTCACATCCATCTGCACCTGTAACCATGTCCAAAGGGCATGGCCACTGTTACAGGTTCACAGGCAAATGTGGCTACAAATGTTTAAAAATTAAAGTGCTGATACTGAAAACAAAGGTTCCCAAAAGTAGACTCAACAAGTGCCCATAGCTCTGCTGGCCCTGAGCAAACTATCTCAAGGCATAAAGGACTTCTGAAAACTATACTATGGGTAGGTGTGATAGTTTAGCACTTGCCACCAAACCTTACAATCAGAGTTTAATCCCTCAGACCCACATGGTTAAAGGAAAAGAGCTGTCTTCCCACAAGTTGTCCTCTGACCTCTACACACATACTGTGGCATAACAAATAAATAAACTTGAAACACATACATCCCAGCCAGGAGGTGGTAGCAAACACCTTTAATCCCAGCACTTGGAAGGCAGAGGCAGGCTGACCTCTGAGTTTGGGGTTAGCTGGGTCTACAGAGTTGGTCCTAGGACAACCAGTGCAACACAGGGAAACCCTGTCTTGAACACCCCTCAAAAAAAACGTACTTGTAAGATATTTGGTTTATAGCAAAGTTAAAGAAAGAAAACAACAAGATGTTCAAACAGGCAAGTGAGACTGGAACATTAAAGAACAAAGTCTTCCGCAACACAGAGATTCATGACAAGTGATGCAGGAAGGGAACACACAAGCCAAGGAACACTCTGGGCATAAAAGCACATGGCTGAATCCATGTCGTGAAACTCAGATCACAGGCTGCCTAACAATGCAGACACATACAGATATTCAGATTTTTCATTAGACACAGGTAGATGAAGTCAATCTCTCTGGTCAATCTCAAGGAGGATAAACACAAGGTGTTTCTTGGGTATTTGACAAAGTAATTCTCTAAATGATGTCCATCAAATGCCTGGTGCAGAAGCCATTACAGCAGTATCCTTACCAGCATACGGATCCGGGGTAGCAGGGCCTCCCAGAGCCAGCAATCAAATTCAAAAATAATTCTGGGACTTTGGAGATACTATTACTACGAGGCAGAAATAGACTTTCAAGTGCTTGCTTTGAAATATCAAGCATTGTTCCACCCAGCTTTTTCCACCATCCTAGAACATTTATTAAAAAACCTGTACAGGGTGAGTCAGCTTCTAAAAGAAGGCTTTGCTGTGGATGCAGATAGCCTCAAGTTCCCACAACAGGGTAGGCACAGTGATGATGGTAACTTTGTAAATGATACACAGGTGTTTATTAAGAAAGAACTGGGCTGACTAAAGTGCTAACTGCACCAGCATAAGAACCAGAGTAACCATCCTCAGCACCCGCATAAAAGCTGGGTATGGGGTGTGGTGCATCTGGAACCTCGCACTGGGGCAGACACAGGCAGAGCCCTAGAGCTCACGGGCCAGCCAGTTTAACTGAAACCAGGGCTCCAGATTCAGTGAGAGGTCCTGTCTCAATAAATAAGGTGGAGAGCAATTGAGGTAGTTACAGGACATCCACTCTGGCCTCCACACATACAAATGGGACTGAACCTGCACACTTAGGTGTACACACTTGTATCCAACACACTCAGAAGGTACTGCATGTGCTGGCAATAAAGTTCAGTAGCAGAGAGCTTCCCTAGCATGCGTTAAGTGCTGGGTTCTGTCCCCAGCATTGTACTAAATAAATAGTACATGAATAAAATCATAATAATTATATATAACTGTAAATATTACATAAAATTTAATAAAATTCTATATTTGTGTGCATAAATTGAATACCAGTTTACTTACTTCTGTTATCATGGTTGCCTAGCATATACAAGGACTTGGGTTTGATTCTGCCCTAAAGTACTGAAGATGGAGTTAACACACAATAGAGAAAAATGCATTCATTAGTCAGATTTAAGATCTGTTGCTGTTGCACAATTTCTGTTGTTTCCCACATAATGACTACTTCTATAATTTTAAGCTGCTAACCCCCAAATTTAATTCTTTTCTGCCTATATGTTTATATGTTGCTTTTGAAAGCCTGGCACCCTCAGAGAAATACAATTCTCTGAGTGCTGGGAGCCCCCATGTCTTCACGGGTCTCTGCATCTCCTTTGCCTGGAAGTCTGAATCACCTCTCTTCCTGAATGAGGCCTTCCAACACAAGGTTTTGTTCCTGCTCCCTTGGCCACGTCTCTGTGCTGCTGTTCACATCAGGGAATCTTTGCTCACACTTGTTTGCAAAGCAACCTTGATCCAGACATTTTTCTAATGTTTCCTACTCTCCACAGCCCAAGCAGCAACTTTCAGACTGCCCAGCAGATACAGGAATCTGCTGTGTGAGCTTACATCTATTATGAATTTGCCATACAGCTGTGTGCTTCTGCATTCACTCATGCCATCAGCAATGTCTTTGCTCTTTATCTCCAACTCCATATTCAAGTCTCAAGATACGAGCGCTATAATATTTTCCTATGACACATATTATCCATTGCCCTACCTCTTGGCAGGCCAAATTAACTGTCCCTCCCAGAGCATTCATTGTCTCTCACACAGAAAAAGATAGTTCTTATAATTCAGAGATCTGGGCTTGACTTCTATTATAGTTTGGGGGACTTTCAAAGGATTCTATGTTGAAAGTCGGATCACAATGCTGTGGTGTTCAGAACCAGGGCTTTGGGGTAGTGGTTGGGTCTTGAGGACTGTGACCTAATCAATGTATTACTCCTCTGAAGGATTCATAAACTAATGGCATTGTTGGGAAGTGGTGAAACTAGAAGCCCAGTTGCAGGGTATGGGTCACTTGGGGTGTGATGTTACAGGAGTGTTTTGTCCCGTTTCCTTTCCTTCCTTTCTCTGCTTCCTGATACAGCGAGACGATCCGATTTCCTCCTCCATGCTCTTCTGCTATGGTGCTTCTGCCTTGCCACAAGGCAACAAGCCCTGTGCCTGCCAATGGTGGACTGAAACCTCATATCTTACTCTAAAATCTTTTCTCCCTTAGTTTATCTCAGGTACTTTTCCCAGTGATAAAAAGCTAACACAGACATGTCCTTCAGTCAGAAGAAATTAACTTATCTCCCAATGACTATGTGATTTGAGGTAAATCTATCTGTGATATACTTCTGTCTTTACCTGCTAAATGGAGTGTGGGGGCAGGGAATCATAGTACTGGCCTCACAAGGAAAAAAAACACAAGATTATGTATCTGAGCACTGACTGAAACTATGTATGGCCAAAAAGTATAATTTTTGAAAAGGCAATTTGAATTATTGCTAATATTTTTTTCTCTGTGCCCTGGAGTAGATTGGTTGATTCATCAATTATTTACTGTACATATTATTGATTTGCCTGGCATTGTTCTAGACACCATGCCCTGAGCCTGTGCATGATATCTAGTGGCTAAGACAGATAACTGTATATAGCATTAGGTAGTGATAAGAGCTATGAACACATCAAGGGCCGGACAGAGAGTGGTAGAGTGAACTTCTATTTGGAGTGTTTTCTATTGGAACAGCTTGTCGTAGGAATGACAGACAATCAGAGACCTGGATGAACACAGGAAGCAAATGCTCCTTGTATGGGAAGAACATTCTGGGAAGAGAGAAATGCAAATTCAATGCCCATAGAGGAGTATGATCATGAACTGTCTGGAAAAGAAAAGGATGGCTAGAATAGAGCCAGTGCTGATCAATACCTAGCCAAGGTCAGAGAGGCAGATGAGGTGTTCAAAGACACTGAGAAGCTAGTTTTGAGCAGAGAGGGATATGGTTCAATTAACATTTGTTTTATTTTAAGTGAGTCTACCCTATGGAGAATTGAATGGCAGGGAAGAGGAGAGAAGTACTAAAGAGAGAAAAACCCATTAAAGACACAGAGTTGACTAGGGGGGAAGATGGTAACTTGGACTATATGGGAAATAGATGGGCAATGAAAGTAGATACACAGATTTATTCTGAAACTAGAGACTAAAGTATTTCCATGTGGACTGACCTGATGTGAGATATTAACCAGGAGAAGCACTCTTATGTTTTCACGTTGAGGAACAGGTACATGCTTGTAAAATCTATTAATGGAGAGGGCTGCAAGAAGAACAACTTTAGAAGGACATGCTTAGCCATATTTCTTTCTATCAAGGCTAATAATGCCAAAGACATATCTCTATGGCAAAACTGAGCACTGGATGCACTAGAAAGCACAGGAAGGGGCGGAGCTGAACATGGTCACCTGAATGTGATCAGAGACCACTAGGTTGAAACTATTCATGTAGTGTCCAAGGACTAACCTTAGGGAATAAGCAGCAACTCAGTCAGTGAAAAAGAAGATGGTCCAGCAAAGGAGAATAAGAGTTCTTGATGAGTTAAGAGGCTATAATGAGATGAGAACATTGCAGAAGCAGGGATAGAGAGGGGAGGGATGGAGAGAAGGGGAAAGAAAGAGGGAGAGAAACTTTTTGACAAGAGAAAGCAAGTTCATGTTCTAATGAGGCAGAAAAGCTGTGCTGGATATGAACTGGATGCTTTCTGTTGGGTTGGGATAAATGATACAGGAAACCTTGACATGAGCAACTTCTACAGAATGTGGGAATGAGAGTGGAGCTTCAGAAGTAAAGGAGGGAAGGCACGGATAGTCAACTTCACAGGAGTAGTTAAGACAGAAAGTTCAGCTAGGAAGCATGTTAAAGGAATGACACAGAGCAAGACAGCTGATGTTCACTGGCACAGTTCACAGGCCAAGGTCAAAGCTTAGATGTGAACAGAGAGGTCATTTCTTATAAAGCAAAGAGAGCAGACTATAAGGGTGTTGTGGAATATTTGTTTACATGGTAAAGATTTGTCTCTGCCTAAGGTGCCTTTTGATTGGTTTAATAAAGAGCTAAATGGCCAATAGCTAGGCAGGAGAGCATAGGTGGGACTTCTGGGCAGAGAGAGAGAAACTGGGAGGAGGAATCTAGGCATGGATTTCACCAGCAGACTCAGAGCAAGTCAGATGTGCTGCACTAAGAAGAGGTAACAGCCACATGGCAGAATGTAGAGCAAAACTTATGGGTTAATAAAGTTAATAAGAGTTAGTTGAGGAAAAGCCTAAGCTAAGACCAAGCTTTCATAATTAATAATAAGTCTCCAGGTTATTATTTGCAGACTGGTGGTCTGAAGATAGTTCAACAAGAAAGTGTGATACATAAGGCTATACAAATGGAGAGTGAGGACAGCATCAATGCTAGGAAGGTGAATCACAGACTACTTTCAGAAGTCATCAGTTGAGAGTGAGAAATGGGAAATCAAGTTGGCAGCTCAGGGGAAGAAGAGGGAGGGAGGGACAGGGAGCTGATGTGGGCAGGGGACATGATTGGACTGCCCACATGATGGTCCATTCTCCCTTCCACCTTTCAGCTCCTTTCCAAGAACCTCAACAGCTTTGTGGCTGTTCTTCACCAGCACAAGATCCTGCAAGTGTGCTTAATGAGAAGACTAGTTATATATTTTGCAAAGTAGCACACTCAAGAAAATGGTTGTTAAAACTAAAGGAAAGCTCTCTGGGAATGTGCTCCCAGCCAGGCCTTGGACACTGTGAAGATTGCCTATGGCTGCAAGCATAGCTGGCAGGCCACATCCATGTCTCAGTTTGACAAGGACATGGGTGCACTGATTGATAGGACATTCTAGAGAAAGAACAACACTTCAAAGGCTTTGGAAATCTATTACTGGATTAAAAGGAGAGGCAGAAAACAGAGTGACAGATACAGGTTGGTAGGACAATTAGGTATTCTGAAGGGATGCAAGAGCCCATTTTTCCATAAAGAAGAAACACCGTAGAAAAAAGCTGGTGAATTGTGTGGTTTTGTTTCCACTGTGAGGGGTGGCTTAAAAATATTAGTGTCCAGCTTCCAAGTACAACTTCCTGACTTCTCACCTCAGAAACATATGATCTTCATCCCCTACAGATGGAGTGGATGACCCTTATGTCACAAACATCTGTGACATCCTTTTAAAAGGAATCCATTTGAGTGTTTTTCAAGAGTCATGAAGAAAAATCCCCTGCTAAGTGTTTTCAGAAGAGCCTAAAACCACCAGAATAGGGACAGCAAGATGACTCGGCAGGTAAAGGTGCTTGCCATCAATGCAGATGAGCAGAGTTCAGATCCCCAGAGCTCATATAGTAGAAGAACTAACTGCAATTGTCCTTTGACTGCCACACATGAATTGTAGCATGTGCTGCATGTAATTGCATGTGTGTGCACACATGTACCCATATATACACACATGAAATAAAAATAAAATGCAATAAAATAAATCTTAAGCACATCAGCATAAGCATGTAGCTAGGGTTTCCTAAACTAAGGAAACATTTTTCATCTTGTTAAGAGTGTAGATTGCCAGGGTCTGGAGAGATAGCTCAGCAGTTTAGAGTACTAGCTACTCTTGTAGGAGACCCAGGCTCAGTTCCTACGACTCATATGGTAGCACACAACCATCTTTAAATCTGGTTCCAGAGGATTTGATGCCCTCTTCTGACCTCTTTGGGTACCAGCATCACATGTGGTATGCTTTTATACTAGCAGGAAAAGTATTCATACACATATAATAAAAATAAATCCATCTTTAAAAATATAAAGACGGGCTGCAGAGATGGCTCAGCCATTAAAGGCTAGGCTCACAACCAAAAATAAAAAAAAATAAAGACTCTCAGGCTGAGGACATAGCTCTGTTAGTAGAGTGTTTACCTGTCAAACACAAAGCCCTAGGTCAAATCTCTAGCACCAGATAAATGGAGTGTGGTGGCACACATCTATATTCACTGCAGGTAAATTCAAGTCCAATCTAGGATACATGAGATCCTGTCTTAAAACAAACAAACAACAAGGCTCTCTACAACCGAGTTTCATAAATATTCCCAATATATAAAAGCCCAGAGTTAGAAAACTGAACTGCCACAGTGTTGGAAGGAAACTCCTTACGGTGGAAGATATTTCAAGGAGGGTGAAACAACGGGATGACTTAAGGGAGGATGAAACATTCCACCCTGTGGGAAAGCTTAGGATATACTCAGGAAGTGAACAACTTAATAGCTCTAAGAAGTCCCTGAAACTGATAAGATTTACTAAGCTCCTCCCTTCTCAAGCATATATAAGGAGTGGGGATGACTGCCGAGAGATACTCTCAGATAAGCTGAACTCTCTAAAAGAAACAAATAAGCTAAGCTGACTGGAAGAGGCTCAGACCAACTGAGGCACCTGGAAATATTCACCAACCTGTTGAACTTCCTGCAGGTTGTGCAGTGTGCTCCAGGAAGTCAACTTTCATGAGCTGTCAGCTATTCTGGGGTGTTCTTTGGTGATGCCATGTTGTTGAGTCATCCCTGCTCCTGTAAGCAAGCCTTCACCTTTATGCCTCTTGGTAGCTGCAATAAAACTTGTTGGTTTACCAAGTTGGGCTTCATTGGTATCCTTAGTCTGATGACAGTTCCATACCTGAATGAGTAGGCATTTGTTCATATCTGCCTAGGAATATTGTCACACAGCACACACTGATCAAATATCAGACAGAAGGAATACATAAAAGCTAGCAGGACTCCCAGTGCTGTTAGGAGTATGAGCATCAGCTCTGATTCCAGCTGAATGAGAGAAAACTAGATGCCCGATAATGCAATGCTGCCAACCTCACTATAACTTTTGGATTTATAATTTCTTAGATTATATAATAGTCGTGTGGCCTAAGTACCATTTTCTAGGAAACCCCTCCAGATAGCCCAGGGAAGCACCCTATAAACAGACACAATATCTTTACAAATAAAACCATTGAATGGTCACATTAAATGAAATAAATTGAAGGTAATGAATAGCTTCAAGTCATTGTGGATCAGGTCAATATTTTACTACTGAATGAACTACAGAAGGGAGGAGGAGAAAAAAGATAAAAAACATAATTAAAAGAAAATCCCCACTTCCCAGAGCTTCTGGATTTTAAAGTTTTGTTTTCTGGCTGGTTTTGTTCAGGGGGAAAGGTTTCTCTTGTTTTTTGTTTTGTTTTGTTTTGTTTTGTTTTGTTTTTTGTGTATGATGCTGGCAACTGAAGCACTTAACTGAACTGTAACCCCAACCCCACATTATATAATTGAGCTCAATATGATTCTAGGCCTATAAAAATAAAAAACATGTAAGTTTGGAAATTAAGCTTACAGTGTTCTACTATCAGACTTCCAAAGAGCTGTCATTTGAGTCTATGAAAAGCAGATAAAAAATAAAGACTTAGAAAACCATTTTCAGGAATCAAGAAGAGCAATATTTTAGAGAATGATTCATGACATGTGATGAGAGGGATCCAGCAGAAATCAATGATGCCACCATACAGTGATGAACAAAGGTGAATACTACTGGTTTCCAAGTTCACTGGTACCCACACTCATGATGCATACTATTCTGTTTTCTGGTACAGACAAAAGTTAAACAGTAATTATTGATCACTGACCTCCCACAAGCATCATGTCTTATGTGAGAACATTAAGTACCAGGCTTTAGATCTGACTTCCCTTTACAGGATAAGAGATGTATCAAGTTAAAAGGGAATATAATGGGCTCAAAGAGACTTTATACACTCATGTTCACAGCTGTATGACTCACAATGGACAATGGAAAGTGGATACTTATAAATGTATATACATATACAATGAATATGACTCAGGTTTAAAAGAGAAGGGAATTCTGACACAGGATCCAAGGTGCATGAACCACAAGGACACTGCACTAAGTGAAATAGGCCAGTAATAAAAGGAAAATACTCTGTGAGCCCACTCACATGAGACACTGAGATTAATATAATTCATAGAGACAGCAGGTAGAATGGTGGTTGCTGGGAGCTGAGGGCAAAGGAATGAGGACTCATTGTTGTGAGCACAGTTTCATCAACTGGGAAAGAGAGAGTTCTGTGGATGTCTGGTGGTGATCACTGCAAAGCAACCTGAGTGCTTTGGATGCCACTGAGCCATGTATGCTGAACCACTGATGCCACTGACCCACGTGCTTGAAAACAAGGGAGTAAATGCTATGTGTATATTATCACAATGAAAGCTAATAACAACTTAAAGGAAACTTGACAGTACAATTTTCGAACTCTGAAAATACCTATTGAGCAATATAAAGGATGGCACAGGCACTCTACAAACAACAAAGAATCTGGAATCAGAAGACTAAGGAGATGGCTCCATGGGGACATGCTGGCTACACAAGCATAAGGACTTGAGTCTAGATCCCCAGCACCCATATAAAGATGGCTGTAGGACCAGGCATCTGTAACCCCGTGCTGGAGTGAGCATAGGTAACTCCCTGGGGCTCAGTGACTTCACAGCCTAGCCTTAAGTTTCAAATTCTGTCTCAAAAAAATAATGCAGAGAGCAACAGACAAAGGCATTTCAACACTTCTCGCATTCACATTTACACCTCAACACACATACACACAACACAGAGAACCCCAAATTATAAGGAAAAGCAAATAGTGATGGATCAGAAAGTTACCCTGACAGCTAAGAAGTAAAGACACAGAACTGGTAGCCTCCAAATGACTGATACCTTTGGAGATTTATGGTGAGCTTCCAGCAGGCTGGTAACTTCTGAAATGAGGCATAGCCCAGGAACCACCCCCCACCCCCAGTGGAGGCTATAGGTCTACTGCAAAGCCTTAGTAAAAGATCATAAATTTGAAAGGTTCAGGAAGCAGTTTATCAAGGAAGAAAGGGACATAGTAATTGTACTTCTCAACCTGACTATATCCCACAATCACCTAAAACATAGCCTCAGCCCAGGGACTCAAATTTAACTTTCTGGGATGGGACTAAGCAATGATATTTGTTTTAAAAACTTTCAAGTAACTTAATCCACAGGGGTATGCATTTTTTCTTTGTTTCTCTGGGCCACGTTAAACAGAGAATTGTCTTGAGCCACATATTAAACCCAGGAGTGTCCAAGTCACATCGTACAGGTTGCAAAGGCATACATATAATTATAATGCAAGACAAGGAGTTATCCTGGGCTACATCTGCCAGACAATGAATCCCTGAGGCTTTCCTAGCTGTCTTGTTATATCACAGCTACTGAACACTGTGAGAACAGCCATAGACAATACATACATGGATGTGTGCAGCTAAGCTTCAATAAAACTTTATTTGTAATACCAGGTAATGGGTCATGGTTTTCTACTACTACTGTATAGGGAAAGAAGGCTGCAGATTTTCTAAGTGGATAAAGAAGTATTACTAAAGCTTTGGAAGTCAATATTTTTTTATGAAATGACAAACTCCGGAATTCCCACTGCACTCTTGGACATTTGAACACACAGTCTCCACTTGGCAGAGCTGTTGAGAGGTTGTAGAAACTTTTGAGAGAAAAACACAGATGTCAGAGGTCCCATAGATCCCTGAGGGCTCTACTTTTCACTCAAACTCTGCTTTCTGATCTGCCAAGATACGAACCAGCCTTGATGCCAGCTCCCGCAGCTGGAGCCACAGCCACTTCAGCTGCCATGCCTTCCCCACCATAAGGGACTGTGGCTTCTAAACTGTGACCCAAAATAAGTTTCTCCCTGTTAAGTTGATTCTTTCAGGTATTTTGTCACATGACTAATCCAAATAGAAAATCTCGAATTCAAAGAAGCTTAGAATTAATATAAAATTAAAACCAAGAACTATGCAGAGAGAAGACATGCAGATCCAGTTCCTCGTGAGACAGATGCAAAGAGCAAGCTGTTATGTGTCTTGTGTTAAATTCTTTTAAAGGTAGAGGGAAGCAATGAGAAAAAAGAGAAGGGGATACTTGAAACATAATAGATTACAGTGCAAGCTGCAGAAGGGCCAGTAGGAGGGGATCCCAGATTGAGGGGATCTTCACATAAAGCCTGGGGTTCTAAGGAGCAGCAAGCCTTTGAGGATGGTCATTTGGCCAAGAGAATTCTGACATCCCTGGCATGCCAGCAGCAGAGGTCAAGGGCACCATCAGTTTATAGACCATCAGAAGGCTTCTCATCTATGAGCAAGTATGAGACGGCTGGGAGCCACTCCAAGGAGACCAGCTCCAAGCTTTTAGTGTGCCAATGGGAAAGAATCAATGAATGCTCAAAGGTGAGACACTTTAGGGACTTGGGCTGGCAATAACTAAGGTGGTAGTGTGCTTGCTGGGAAAGCATGGGGACCCGAATTCATGTTTTTTTAAAAAGGCAGACCCAGTTGTGATCTCAGTGCTAAGGAGGTGGTGACAGGTGGGTCCCAGGGGCTCGAAAGCCAGCTAATCTAGCCCACTTGACAAGCTCCAGGATAAGGAGAGATGCTGTCTTAAAAACAAAGTGACAGCCAAAGATATGGCCCCATGAGTGAGTGCTTGCTGCAAGAACATGAAGAAATGGTTAATCATGGCTGTCACCTTGACTGGAGCTGGAATCAATTCAAATATAATGGGCAAATCTGTAAGGGATTTTCTTTGTCAGTTATGGATAGTGAGAAGACCCACCCTAAATGTGGGTGACACTTTCTGATAGCAACTAGATTAAAGAAAGTCTAAAACAGTTTTCATGATTGCCTTTGAGTAGCCTTCCTGTTATGCTGGCAAGGTACACCTTGCTATTATCCACCCTGTTCACACCTTGTTCTATCTTCTCTTTTCATACCTTGCTCATCTCATCCACCCTGTTCACAACTTGCTGTGAGCCTACCTACCCTGTTGCCACCTGCACCACTGCTGTGGTCACTTTTCGCTGATCTGACATCACAGCCCAGCTCTTTCCTTTAGCCTTCCAACATGGACTTTAAGGCAGCTGGCCCTCCAGGAATCCTACAGGCAGGAAGCACCAAATGAGAACTGCTGAGGTATCCACACTTGTGGCGTGAGTAGCTACCAGGCTACCAGGGTTTTCAGACTTTCCAGTGTGTGGACAGCCATTGTTAGATGGCCCAGATTGTATCATACAAGCAATCTAATAAATTTCTTTTTGTTATCAAGTCATTCTATTGGTTCTTCTACCAACCCTGACTTTATTATATATATGAGATCTTTAGTTTAATTCCCAGCACCCACATAAAAAGCTTGGTGTGATTGTGCATATGCCAACAATTCCAGCACTTGGGGTAGAGGGGTTAGAAGTAGGTCATCACTAGGACTTCCTGGCCATCATCCTAGTTCCAAGTTCAGTAAGACAGTCTGTCTCAAATGAATAAGGTGGAAAGTGGGAGAGCAGGATACCCAATATCCTCTTCTGACCTTCACATACATGTACATGCACACACACATGCTCATACAACACATGCACATAACACACATACACACCATGTAAAAAATAACTCAGAAAAATCAAGGTGCATGATTCCTAATGTTGACCTCTAGCCTACCCATGCACCCATACACACACACACACACACACACACACACACACAGAGAGAGAGAGAGAGAGAGAGAGAGAGAGAGAGAGAGAGAGGCGGACCTTTACCCTGCCAAGAATTTTTTAATGACACTAGCAGAAAGACTGGGAAATGGGAAATGCATTGCTAAACAGGAGTGCAGTAGTCCACAGAAAGGGTCTACAGGTTTGAGGATGCACTAAGAGCTAGACATGGATCTCAGGAGGGACAAGATGAGAGGCACTACCACCACAAATTTCAATTTCAAACTCCCGAAAGATGGTGGAGATGTCCCTGGTCTTCTGCCATGACCCAGGAAGTGTATTTACACTCCAGGACATTCACTGATTCAATAAACATTTATGTGGACTTACCATGTAAGGAGATGGAGTTCAACACAAGAAACAGCAAGGAGGCACACGGCAAGAAGGGAGTGAGTTACTACATAATTGTAGCACAGTAATTGTTGTAAGTTCCAGAGAGAAAGCTACCCTGTGTAAGGAGAGCAGAATAAGCAGACTTGATCCTCACCGGGGCTGAGATCTGAATTAAGAGAGAAGGGAAGCATGGGAAAAGAGAAGTTCTGGATGGAAGGCCAGTGGAGGAAATGTCAGCAGCAAGTGGGCGGTGGGGGAGGGGAGTTCAGAAAGCAAGGAGAACTCAGCCTGGAGGAGACAGGCAAAAGCATGGCCAACTTCTGAAAGAAATGGAATGACTTCAACAGTGTTGGGCAGGAGGTGACAGCATCTAATCTGTGCTTCCAGAAGACAGCACAGCAAAGAAAAGGTGGAGGCTGGGGTGGGCAAGCGGTCTTGTGCAGGGAAGCTAGTGAGCACTTCCTGGGAGATACTTGCTACACACAAGGCCACAGTTGGCAGCAGGCTTCTGCCAACTTAAATTGTAAATACCCTCATTCTGGATTCTAGCCATTGGTCACAGAATTACTGGCTGAGGGAAAGACCATAAAAACTGCTCCCATTTTGTCGTTTTGAACCCTAAACAGTCATACAGTCTCTGCTACAGACTGTGGCTGATCTATGAATATGGGTATGCTGAACTGTGTTTTGGGAGGTGACCATCATGACTAGATCTTAAATAGTTGTCACTTGAATACCTTGTTTAGATCTTCAAGAACTCGGTAGAGTTTGGGGAAAGAACCTCCTAGTGGTGGGGGGAAGGAGGAGACTGAACCCCTCTGAGCTCATGTTCCTCATATATAACTCCTCCCTTTGGGACCTCTGGGAGGTAAGAAGTGTTGAAACAGGGATGGCATGGCTCAGTTTCAGATGATACAGGATCCCCATCCTAAGGTCGTTAAGACTGGTGCCATGTTGATGCTCAGAGCTGCCTTTCCCATAACAGAGATACCCATGAGAGACGGGTGCCTGCTATTAAACTTGTGCTTACTGATTTCATGAAAGATGGAATTTCAATATAAACTCCAAAAAAAGTAAAAGGTCTATTTTAAATTTCCGGACAATTACAAGTGAAGCAAAAACCCTGCCTTTTGCCAGCTGGTTTAGCTTTGGGGGGAGAAAAAAGCCAAACAGACTTTTTTCTTTCATGTTTCATCTCCAAGCCACATGCCAGCAAACATTGGTATTTACTCCAATGTTAATAAAAGTAAATTACTTTGTGGTTTGAGGTCACTGGTATAAAACTTGTGGTCTTCTTGGTTTATGTTATATACAAAAGTTCAAAATTTCAAGATGCATCCAACACCAATTGATGGCTTACGTATGTTTTCCTGTGAGATTGAGAGCATATTTCCAGCTTATGTTTGAATCACTTCTGCTCTGCCAGGCCAAATGTCTCCTGACTCCTGGGAGGCTCTTTTTCTCTTTCTTCCATCATTTGACCTTCATGGGGGCAAAACATTTTTCTTTATTCTTGAGACATTCCCTGCACTGCCAGCTACTTGATGAGAAAAGTCATACTTGAAAAATTCAGGAAAACCTTCATCTCAGCCTATCGGTGACCAACAGAGGTTTTCCAGAGAGACGGAATCTAACTAATCCTTCCTTGCAGTTCCTATTTTATTTCCTAAAGGATACAAGCCAACTGGGACCAACACAAAACAACTTGAAAAGAACATTCTAGAACCTAATGTGCAGATGTCAAACATATAGCCCCTTCCCAAACCCACCAAGTCCCCACACCAGATGTTGGGGCTGCACACAAAGTTCAGCATTCTTTCCAGGCAGCCTTTCCATCACCCAGATGTTCCAGTCGACAGTTCTCTTTATAATCATTTATCACACAGAGAGAACTTCACAGGCCTGAAGCGGCAGCCCCTCCTCTACACTAGCCAAAATGCTAGAGTCTGACATCTTTTAAGCTGTTCAAAAACATGCTACTGATTTAGACAATCTCCTAGAACAATCCATCATGGACTAGGTCCTGATGAAGAACCCTGGGATGCATTCATCCATTTCTTTAGGCACTTAGGCCTAAACACTTTTCTCCTTTATGTTTTTAAACTAAGGCAACCAACCCAGCATGTTGGCACATGCCTTTAATCCTAGCGGTCAGGATCCAGGGGCTCGACGATCTCTGTGAGTTCCAAGCCAGCCAGGGCTAAATAGTGAGACCCAGTCTCAAAGCACACACATACATACACTTGCACACACACATACATATACACATGTACATACACATATACAACTGAAAGAAACATTTGAGACAGCATATGAATGGGACATGCCACTCAGGCTAATGCTCAGATGATGGCTTTCTTAACAAAATTCTACTTCCTCATTTTTAATACAGATTAAACTAGGGGCTTTCCATTATGAAACACTGCCAGGTTTCCAAGAACCTAACAGATTCTTTTGGGTTCAAATGCAACTCTCAAAACAGCCCCACAAAGCTCTGTCTCTGCTCTCTGTCTTCTCTGTGGGAAAGCTGTCAGTCTAAGGAGGCAACCATGAGCTGAGACTGACCCCCCTTTGCTCATGTGACTTGAGGCAGAGATTATGTGTCAGTAGGGGCAGGAGTCTCTGGCTAACCATCATGGACTGGCTCCATGATCCCTTGAATGTCAAAATATGAGGGTGCTCCTGTCCCTCACCAGGAAGTGGTGCAGTGTTTGCATATAACTTACATGCATCTTCTCATGTGTTTACATCATCTCTAGGTTACTTACAATACCTAACAGATACACACTAGGTATACTCATTACACTGTACTATTTGGATGACATTAAGACATAGAAGTCTTCACATATTCAATTAAGATGCATTCTTGCTCCCCAAAGGTTTTCCATCCATGTTTGGTTGAATCCAAAGATGTGAAGCCACAGACCTGGTGTGTCAGCTGTGCATCCAAAGGAAACCACAGGTCTCAGTGTCTCAAAAAACTATCTATAATGTTCTTTTATGGCTTTTTGTCTTTTTCTGTTTTTAAGTAAAAGACAGCCAAGTCTGTGTAACCCACAATGAACTAGACATCAAACAAGCCAACAATCTCTTCAGTTGTTTTTAAACAATCAAGGAAATGTCTGCATATATCATACTCCAAATTGCCAGGTCTGGAAAGAACAGAGATGTAGTTAACAGTACAGATTTTGGAGCAAGAATACTGACTGATAATTGTCCCAGCTGAGGGCCAGTCCTACTTAAACATTCTGCCTCTCCTTCCTTGTTTGCCAGCAGGAGATCAACAATAGAGCCTAGTGCATGATTTTGTAACAACTCAACAAACTCATGGGTGCTTAGAAAGAGAGGAGATGACAGAGAAGTCACTATATACACAGTCAGTTATTACTATTTTCACAAAAGCATTAAGCATATTAATGGAAGGAAATTAGGAACAGGACAGTTACTCAGAGATGACTGGCTTATTTAAAGGGAAAGAACCAAAACCAACTTCCAATAAGTCAAGTCTTAGGAGAACTGAGGATAGTAGGAAGGTTATCTCAATGCCTCTCTTTGCTATCATGCATGACACTGTGGCACTGAACACTAGTCCACAACAAATCCTACAAGGAAAAGGCAAAAGAACACACCTACTCACCCATTCAGAAGATATTACAAACCATCCAAGAGAGGCCTGATGGATGGAGAGGAACCTAGGACTAAATCTGACTGCTCTGGCTAAAGATTGACTTGGAAAGAAGATCTATATCAGAGGACACACCCACATACCTAGGTTTTCATGTAGCATCAAAACTAGCTGAAAAGGGGGTATAGAAGCCTGCTAATAGCAACTGTGGCTACCTTACAATGAGGTCATAACCATCTCAACTTTTTGGATGTCCTCATTAAAGTCACCTTAAGTCTCTATTAGGAATTTGAAATGTTAAATTTGATTAAATCTTAGCTTAAGGGTACAAGAAGAAAAATTATTCATATACTTGGAGGGTTAACAAGCAGAAACAAAGAATGGCCAGTCAACATTCCTCCCACCAAGAGTCTACCTCTCCAACTTCCCTAAGAGACATTTTTACAACCTAGGTCCTCCCCTAAAAACAAGAAACCCTTCTGCTCCCTCAGTCTGCCATCTCTTTCTCCCCCTACATGTCCTATCCTCCAACCAGTTCCCACTATGCTCAAGACTACTCACCAAAACTATCTACTCCATCTGTCTTTGTAGCCCTAAGAAAAAGTGCATGGCTGCCAGCTTTTTGCTCTTGCTAACTTATGGATTGCTTCTCTCTGTACCATTTGGTTCTTATTCCACTGTATGATCAGTTTCCTCTATTAAACTCCTTCAGTTGAAATACCCAGACCAGGGATGGGCTAAAATTCACTGAAGCCTCAAGTTTATGGTCTTTCTACCTCAACTTCCCAAGGGCTGGGGTTACAGGCATGTGGCATTAAACCCAGCCCTATGCATGCCTTTTGCTTTCCTAGCTAAATACAAACTGATATAGCATCCAAACTAACATTTCCACTTTAACATTGATCTAATTAGTTGCCCAAACCCCTACTGGTAACTGCTGTCATGAAGCACAGCCATGGTCACTGCTGTCAATAGCAAAATAATGAACAATGCAGGCAGGGATGTCTCAGTAGTTTTTCTAGCTTCCATCCCATTTTTGGGATAAAATACTCTGACCAGAAACTACTTATGAAACAAGAGGCTTGATTTGGATTTCCCTTCCAAGCCATAGTCTATTACTGGTGGAAACCAGAGCAGGAATCCAAGCAAGAACTTGAGGCAGAAACTATAGAGGAACACCACTTGCTGGATCATTCACAGGCTTATGTCTAGCTATATAGCCCAAGACCACCTGCCTAGGGATGACACCACCAAAAGTAGGCTAGGAACCCTTCGATATGTTAGCTGATAATGAATACAATCCCTTACAAACATGCCCTTGAGCTGTGTCTAGGACATAAGGTAAGGCTACTTGCTGCCAAGCCTAACAGGCTGAGTTCCATCCCAAGAACCCTTAGAGCAGAGGAAAGAACCAACCCCCACAAGATGTCTTCTGACTTCCATGCAAACAATGAGGCATGGAACCAGCTGTATACACACATAGCCACACACAAAAAAAATCAATAAATATAAGTATCAATAAGTATGATTACATGCTATATTTCATATATTTATAATAATAACATTATAGAAAGTATATCATATTCTTTATTGATATCCCAGATATAGAATATACTGTCTGCCAAACATTACTATCTGGAGGGAGGAATCATATAAAGTATATCATGCATGATTATTTGGTTCATCACACATTATTGTAACTGGGATTCATGAGACACAAACAGCAACATGCTGGCTACACAGAAACTCAAAGACTTAGCATGCCTCAAAAGTTCAAGGGAGGTCATGCTTGAACTTTTGCCCTTCCATTTAAGGGCACTATCCCAGGCTATCAATCACTCCCTGTTGGCCCTGGAAAAGGCTCAGCTTTAGTCCCCTTTTCAATCTTGGCTCCTTTCTCCACGCCCATTTCCCAAATAAACTGCCTGATGCCTCCCTCACATATGTGACGGCTCTTGTCCCACTGCTACCACTGACTGCCTCTCAAGGTCTGTTCTATGTGGGATTTAGTCTCTGCATACTAAATGTTTATCATTTGCCTAAAACTTGTAAAGCACAGTTCTCGCTCTTTCTTTGGAGTTCCCCATTTCAGAAGATCTTGCTTGCTTACCCTTTGTTTGCATTATATTCTAGTTATGGTATTTTAATGCTTTTGCTAAATGACGAGGTCCTTGAGAGCAAAGACGGTATTTTAAATATTTTGTTTCTCAGCCTCCCATCAGCGTCTGAGTGGCTTTGGCAAATCACTTAGATGATTTGCAGATATTCATTAAAACCATTTCTATAACTCTCTACAGATGCTTCATCATTTGACTGCTAGGAAGAAATGGAATTCTCTACCTTCCCTGGGGTGAGTGATGGGACACTTGAGCCAAACTGTCTCACTGCTGTGTTTTAACTGCTGCACTTTACTGTACAGGTTAGGGCCCTGGGCCATGTTTCCTCTCTATAAAATCAAACTAATAAAACTACCTGTTCTACATTGCCACTGGGGAGCTTAAAAGTTCCCAGTAAACATTATTAGTTCTTATTAATATGACATCATTCTTCAACCAAAGCTACACTGTGCCTGGCTGATCATTTTCTCTAGGTCAGAGGGTAACAGTCTCAGGCCCATAACTTCCCTCGGGGTCTCTTTCCTACCTCCACAAAACACAGTGTGAGCCAATAAAGCAAGATGATCCAATTTATTATAAATAGAATAATGTACACAAGACTATGAAAGCAAGATAAATCTGGCAATTCAGAAAAACTGTTGCAGAAACCCTGACTAAAGTGAGGTGTGTATCCAGTGAGCCCAATAGAGGATGGCTATGGTAGACAGTTGACACACATTTTTTTTCTGTTTCCACTCAATACATGAATTCTGAATTTCTAAACATGGATCTACCTTATCTCCAAACAAGGCTTTCCGTTTGAGCCCTCTGGCTCGGACAGCCAGGACTTCGGTGACAGAGACTGCTAGTTGGCCTCTCATCTTACACAGAATGTCACTCTTACTCTTGAAAGCCAGCCTCCATTTTGTGAGGAAGCCCAGACCACACAGAGACGTGTGTGTATTAGATATAACAGTCATTCTAAGGACATGGCTTAACTCCAGCATCAGCCACTGAGCATGTGAGCTAACAACAAGCGTTAGCTACAATCCCTTCTCGGCTGGCACAACTGACAAGTGGGACACAGAAGCAAGCCATCCCTGCAGAGCTCTGACCAAGATACAGGTTTGCAAGTGAAATCAGCTGTTCAGATTTGTAGTCATGGTGATTTGGGGTAACTTGGTAAGTAGGGATAGTAGCCAGGGCAGGCAGTTTGGTATAGAGCAAATAGTCAAGCGTTTACTTCCTGCTTCTGCTTTTCTGTTTGTCTCCCTTTCAAAGCAAGAGTGCTGGTCTAAGACAGCTATCAAGGATGTACTGAAGCATTTTATATGGTCAGTGCTATTTCATTGCTTGCTTATGACAAGACATATGCCATGTTGTACCTGGAGAATTTGCAGTGTGTCATGGGATAAGAAAGCATCATCAAAAAAGTTAAAATATCATTTTAAAAAGTTGAGAAAACTTGCACCAATCAGGCAAACAGATTTCTAAAAACAACTAGATCAATCTCTTTCTCTCTTAATAAGTCTGTATGAGTCCTAAAATAAATGTTAACATAAACAAAGAGCACAAGTCCAGTGAGACTATAAACCCAGCTGTGTTCCCCACCCCCAAATGGCCATTAAAGCCACATTGTTTTTCAGTCCTAAGTTTTATAAACTCAGATAGACCAAATAAAAGATATTGATCTAGCTGTTTGACTGGTATTATCAGAACCTGTGCAGTGAAGGAGGAAGAGGAAGAGGGGGAGGGAAAGAAAGAAAAAAGAGAGGAAGGAAGGAAGGAAGGAAGAAAAGAGAAAGAAAGAAGGAAGGAAGGAAGGAAGGAAGGAAGGAAGGAAGAAAGAAAGAAAGAAAGAAAGAAAGAAAGAAAGAAAGAAAGAAAGAAAGAAAGAAAGAAAGTGTCTGTCTCAGATCCAGGAGCTAAATAAAATCAGAAATGAATATCACTAGATGGAAAAGTCATTGCTCTCATTTTCCCACCATCTAGTTGGAATAATATCTTGTTTTGACAATTTTTCTCTAAACTTAGCCTTGTCCACTACTCTGCTAACATCTTCCCAGGTCTAAGAGGCGCCAGGGAGTTCCATGCAGCCTGGACTGCGTTGGAGCAACCAGCTACCCCAGGGCAGCACCCCAGCTTTCTCAGGTACCCCAAAGATGGTCAACACCCCCCAGATCAGCAGGAAGTAGTCTTGAGAACTCAACATCCTTATTCCCTAACCTGCCATGCCTAACTCCCCACCTTTTTAATAATAAGTAAAGGTGGGAATGAAAGATTCAGGCATTATGCTGGCCTGCCCTGCTTACCTGGCAGAATGCACTCGGGCAGTACTCTGGTCATCCCAGGGTTCCATGGGTACTAAGTCTGCACACAGGTGTAAAGGACCCCTTTAAAAGACAGACCCTTGCCCACTTACGTTCTCTTACTGTTTGCTCTCCTCTCTCTCTCTCTCTCTCTCTCTCTCTCTCTCTCTCTCTCTCCTCTCTGCTCTCTCACACACACACACACACACACACACACACACACACACACACACACACACAAATCAACCCTTTCTCTCTGTCTCTCCCTCTCTTGCTCTTCCTCTCCCACCCTGTAATAAACTCTATGGTTAATGTATATCTCAAAAAAATCTTGTTTTGACATCAAATAGTCCTTCCTTAGCAACAGGTTAAAATGATAAGGGGTGGACTAGAGAGATGGTTTAGTTCATAAAGTGCTTGTTACACAAGCAAGAGGATATGATTTTGGGTCCCTAGCCCCCACATACACAGTGCAATACAGTACTGGAGATACAGTACCTCTCCAGTACTGGGGAGGTAGAGATGGTGACTCCCCAGTGCTTACTGGCCAGCCAGCCACATGGGTGAGCTCCAGGTTCATGTCAGAGACCATCTCAAAATATAAGGTGAAGAGTGGTCGCCAATGCTGACCTCTGACTTACACACACACATACTTACACATACCCATGTGAGCATACATACATAACACACACACACACACACACACACACACACACACACACACACACACACAAAACCCACATAGCCAAGGTGATTTACAAGGCTCCTATCATTACAGAAGACTGCAGTAACAATTTAGGACTGAAATAATTCACCAGAACATGCTTCAATGACAGATCATCTTCAGCCAGTCTTGTTCACTTCGGGACCATGTCTTCTCCCAGTACCCATCCTCAGTTATCGGAAGCAGCTGAGCGTCCCTCCTTTCTTGCAGCTCCGCTCCCTCCTGGTGCCATCAGCCCAAACCCCTGGTTTATTCCTCTTTTCAGAGTTAAGGAAACACACCCAAATGTGATCAATCAGAATTTGCTCCCAGAATTGACTGATACATTAAATACCAAGCCACCCTTCCATCTAAAGCCATAATTTCCAACACTGTAAGTGATAACAGTCTCTTCTCCATTGTGTGGAATACTCAGCTATTGTTTTCCTCTAATCTGAGAGAGCTGTATTCTGGAGAATTAGCTCCACATAAATATTTACAGAACAACCCTACAGCAACACACAATGCATTTTATGGCTGGATCTACTGTGCACATGTCAATAACCTCAACTAGTTAGACAACAAGGTTTATTTTCATAAAATAAGGCTACATTCAAGCCGGAGGAAGGAGGGGTAAACCCCACAGGTGAATGTGTCTCTGTGCTAGCAAAGCCTTTGATGCAGAGGTCAGGATTGCAACTTGCGTTTTCTCACAGCTGAGCATGGGATTGTCCTTAAAACATACCTACTTGTATCAAAAACAAGTTATGACCAGATCAGATTCACAAGTCATCCTAGAAAATAGCCTGTGGATGCTGGTGTGTCCTGCATATCTTACATCCCCGTTTTATCTTTCAAAAGGAGCTGGAAAATGTGTACCGCCCCTAGACACAGGTACATGTATTCATTCTCCCTCCCTTCCTCTCCTCTCTCTCCTGCTCTCTCTCTCACACAAGACCTTTTGAAAATGCTTCATTATTCTTACTAATCTCCATTAGCAAACATATAAATGTTTTTTTCAGAACAATATCTCTACCTGCTGATGAAATGGAAATTAAATTTCCATTTTATTTAATAAAACAGTGATGCTTGTTTAATTTACTCAATTACCTGCTAGATATGTTCTCCCAGGCTCAGAGGGCTTCACACTGTTTTGGGGGATACAAGTATTCAGTGTGCACGGAATTGCAGGTGGTGGGGATGAGGGCCACAAAAGGGCCACAAAGGTGGCTGTGGAAGAGAATGATGGGGCTGTGTCTGAAGGAAGCAGGCAAGTTTATAGCCAGTGAGGACAGAGGCAAGCCTCTCAAAACAGTGATGATAAGCTTATGTTTGATGAATACACATATGAGGTTTTCTTCCTCCCCTATTCCCTCCCCCTCCCCCTAGCCCTACTCCTACCTCTCCCTTTCTCTGGCAAAGGCGGGCAGGGTTGATAATTCCACCGCTGAAGCATATATTTGGTGAAAAGTCCACTTATTTTCTGGAGTTCTAGAATTCTTCCAGAGTGTCACCTGGCCTCTGACCAACAGCTTACAGTAAGAATACACCAGTGCGACCCCAACTCCAAACCAGAAAGGCATGAGTGGACACGTCCCCGGATATACCAGGTATGGAAGTATTCTCATGGTATTTCTCACTCACTCAATGCATGGGTTCTGTGGAGCCACAAAGATGGGTAACACCTTTTCCACTCTCAAGACCAGCTAATCCATAGAGGGCAACTGAGGAATGAGACATGGCAGCCTGTAGTAAATATGGAAGAGGAACAGGTAGATAAAGTGCTGTTGTAACTATGAAGGAAGAACCATATGGTTTTGAGGGCTGGAGGAAGCTGTGTAGATCTGGCCTTGCAGCACTGAAGGAAGAAGTTAGATTTTCATGACTCATGAGAGTACACAGTGAAGAACAGACAATGCTGCTGCCTACTGAAGTATTTGGTCTGTCAAGGGCTTCAAACAAGATAAAAAGACATCCAGGATCTATCCTGGTGCATGAGCTGGCTCTTCGGAGCCCATTCCCTATGGTGGGATGCCTTGCTCAGCCTTGATGCAGAGGGGAGGGGCTGGTCTTGCCTCAGTTTAATGTGACTCCTCATGGGAGGCCTTACCCTTTCAGAGGAGTGGATAGGGGGTGAGTTGGGGAGGGAGGTGGGGCGGGGAGAGCAGGAAGAAGGGTGGGAGAGGGAACAGTGCTTCCTGTAAAAGCATGAGGACCTGAGTGATCTCAGATCTTCAACGCTTATGTAAAAAAAACGCTAACGGAAGCATGGGCTGTGATCCCAGTGCTGGAGAGGTGGAGCTAAGCAGATCCCTGGAGCTCACTGGCCAACCAGCCTACCTGAATAGTAAGCTTCTGGGTCCAGTGAGAAACTCTGTCTCAGGAAAGTAAGGTGAAGACAATTGAGGAAGACACCCAACAGAAACCTCTGGCTTCCACACACATGCACACAGACACACATGCACCTCCATGCACACGTGTACATGCAAACACACACACACACACACACACACACACACACACACACACACACACACACAGAGTGAGTGACTCTGTGTCAAGAAAAATAAGATTAAGGGCAAATGAGGAGATATCTGACACCTCCTCTGACCTTCACATGCATGCACACACATGCACACATGAGCGCACACACAGATGTGCACACATACACTTTTTTCAAACTATGACAGGATGTTGGAACTGTAACTTAAATGCAGTACTGACAAAAATAATTAATTGGCATAATTATTTTGAGATAAAAATCTGGAGAAAAACTTAATACCAATAACATGACTCAGCAATTGTACAAGCATACCTAGAAAAACTCATGCACAGTAAGACATACAAAATGTTCAATCTAGCAAAGTTTGCAACAGTGGAAAATTGAGACAATCTAAGTGTTTATCAATAAGTGATGACAGGAATAAATGGTGGTCCTTTTATAGTCTAAAACCCAAGAGCATAAATCATCAAGTAGGATTACATGTGTAAATCTCAAAAGTTTAGAAAGCAAATGCATGTAGACTGGTGGGACAATGCTACACTGTTCCCATAAGGCTTTTTAGAAACACATATAAAACAATATTATGCATAGCATATGGGTATACACATATGTAGCAAAAAATATAAAAATAAGTGGATGGAAATGATAAACGCCCACTCGGGCTAACTGCTGAATATAAGTTGGGAAAGAGATTAGAGCCTGGAAGGCTACAGAGTGATTTTATATATAGATTATATATAAATATAGGTTACATTCACTTCCTTGGATTTGGAAAAGGTCTGGAATCAAGGGAAACATCAATACTGTCTGAGGCATCAATATGCAGCCCCATGCCTGTAAGAGATCAGTCCTCAGATGGCTCCTGATTGGGTGGGAGGAAATGGCACTAGCTAGCTGAACAGTACTGGGATACTGACTGCCGTAGCTATGCTTAGGCACATCATTCCTTCCCAGTATCTCGTAACAGCTGCACAAAAGCAAATGTTTGCACATTTCCCACGGTTGAAAACCCAATAACAAGGTAGAACAATGCAAGGCCTTAGGAACATGAAGCTTAGGGTCCTAGTGATGGCTCAATAGGTAAAAGCACTTGCTGTCCAAGGTAAGTGGCCTAAATTCAATCCCTGGAGCCGACATAAAGGTGGCAGAGGAGAACAAACTCTGCAGCATTGTCCTCTGACCTCCACATATACCCCCTACACATACCTTACATACACATATACCCCTTATATACACACACCTTACACACACACACACACACACACACACACACACACACAAATCGTTATTTTAAAGATGATGCTCAGGAAGAAGTATCTGTCTATTCAAAACATGGTCGGAGGCAGAACTCTTACAAAGAGGTAGAACTCCTCAGACCCCGAAAGTACTTAAAGTAGGATGAAACATCTACTTGCTACAAAAGCTATAAAAGAAAGTCATGAATCCTATGGCCTCAGGGATTTTATGGTTCTTGCCTCAATGACTTCACAAGAAGTGACTTCAAGTTCCCTCACCACATCATTAAATGCCACCTCCCTGTATGTCCCCTCCATGGACAGGGTTCTGTCTTTCTATGATCCTTAGGACATCCTCACACATGCTTGCTATGGTTTGAATAAGAAATGTCCCCCGGGGATTTGTGTCTTGAATGTTTGCTCCCATTTGGTGGCACTATGTGGGAGGCTGGAGACCCTGCAGGACGTGAGGTCTCACCAGCAGAAAGGAGGTTACTAGGGACACACAGGCCTTTAAAGGTTAAATCTGACCCCCAGTTCCTGTCCCACTAGCTGCTTCCTGGTTGGTCCTGACTTAAAACAACTGCCCTCTGCCACATGCTCAAGACAGGGGGGCTGAGAAACTATGACTTCAACTATGGCGCAAAGCCAATGTGCGATGTCGGCAAGCAAAGTCCCCAGCCCCATGCTGGCTCTTTCCAGTATTTTAACACAGTGATACACCACATAGTACATAATACAATAATAACAGTGGACATGGAAGCAGCTCCTGAAGGCTCTTCATGGTGACCACTGTGAGGACAAGGTGAGAATTCCCACTTTCACAGCATCCCCGTGTGACTCATCACCTATCACTCACCACATTGGTTTAGAGTTGTAGGGTTTTATCTCCCATGATTCTGTCCAGATGTATTTCCAGGCTGGGCGTACATATCTACCCGACACTCTACCCCACACAGGGGGATTCGGTGGTCTAGTGAGAGCGAACCACTCTAGGTTCCATTGGGAGTGGGAATGTTTGAGGTATCCATAGTAGGAATACTGTGCAGTAAACAGCCACGCTAAGCGCTTGTGAAAGGAAATAAGACCAAGCCTTCAAATGACGGCTTGAAGCACTTAGAAGCATTTAGCCTGCTAGTGGATAACTTTATGCAAAAATACTTCTCAACCATGAAGCAACTTCAGAAAAGAGCAAAGAAGAAGCAGGCAGCGGTTGCCATAGTGATAAAAGCATGCCTTTGCCTTTTTGTCTGTTCTATATGGGAAGGAGAGAGTGGAGGCTGTATGCAGAACAGGCTGAGCCTACAGGAAGAGTCACATGGAGACTGGAGTCTCTGGTCCTCAGATGCAACAAAGAATCCATCCAGACAACTTGTCCTAAGGGTTAGGAAGGGCAAAGTGGCAAGCGAGCCCTTCTGAGGAGGAAGCCTTCACTGGGGGGAAGGCTACCCAGCACTGAGGCTGGATAAAGGCAGAGGGATGGGGCTGATGAGGTGGTTACGAAATGGAAAAGAAAGAAAGGTGGTCAAGAAAAGGGAATGAAAGGCAGTGCTATGGGGGGAGGGGCCTCGGGAGCTGCAGTGTCACCCCAGTGGAAGAATGAAGTTTTAACTACACTCATGTAGCCAGCTTTGGGCAGCATTTGGAACAAGAAACTACATGGCTATGAACTACAAAGCATTGCCATTCACCCAGAATTTAAAATGTTTCTGCTGTGGGCTGTAGGATTTGAGGTGAAATGGTGGTGGTTGGGTGTTGGCACGGCATGCCACTCCTCAACTATTCCTGAGCCCACCCTCAGTATGGGAGGGGAGGACCCAGAAGGAAGCGCACACTCAGCGGATCTGAAAACACAATCCCATACAGTGAGGGAAAAAAGACTGCTTTGGGCCATTAAAAAACGAATGCTTTCAAGTAAGTTATCATTTGTGTAGAGTTTTGTTTTGTTTTCTGTGTAATGTAAATACTTTTCAAGAATTCGAGTTTTTAAGATAAACCAGGGGAGTGATGAATGCATTTTACCCATGTTAGCTCAGCCCAGTCTTCCTTTGAGATGAGCTGCACAACTGAAGTGTAAGATCAACCTCAGAGCTCACTCTGCCCTCACGAAGAGCAGTCTTTGGTGAATTCAAATGTGTAAATACTTGCAACGTGTACACACGAACATCCTCCGTGACTTCTGCGTTGCAATGTTAAACATTCTGCCTTACTATCTATCTCTGCTCATTCAGAAAATTTACTTCACAAATCTTTACAGAGAGCCAACTGTCCGCTAAGTGCTCCATCTGCTCTCCCCTATCCCTAACAGCCCTTCAGGAGACACGAGAAACCCCTGAACAAGCAAGAATTCTTGCTTCATGAGGGGGAAGCAGACTGGCTTGGGCAGCTAAATCACAAGTCCTATGTGACTTCAGAGCAGGAGACTCAGGACTCACCCGTCAGTCTTCACACTCCCTGAATTAAATGTATATCCAGCTCAGAGCATCAACCATGGGGGAAGAGAGGAGGGGGTTCCTCATCCAGCTGAAGACTACAACTAGTTCTATGGTTGATGCCCTAAAAGGGGAAGAAATCAAGGTAGATCTTACATCAAGAATGTGTATGCACCGGTGTATATATACACATGAAAAATGATAATAAATTTACAAAACAGACTTCTTACTATATAAATGTACTATGTTTCCCCACACACACTCCAAGCTAGTCCCAAGTAATTGAGTTTGTATATAAGCTTTTTTGTTTGTTTGTTTCATCACATACATGTGGTTTATTTCTTGGCAATGCTAATTGCCTGAGTTGTTGCCTTCCAACACTTACTCAACACCTCTCTCCATGTGTAGACCATTCCAGAAAGACTAGGGGATGTATGGTATATTAATTCATTAGCTAGTGTGAAAATAAAGCAATTAGCATGTGAAGCTCCTGCCAGGGGCTGGAGCTTGAGCTCAGGGGTGGAGTGATTGCCTGGCATGCACACAACCTTGGGTTTGCTCCCCAGAGCTCCCAAGAAGTCTAGATCCACTCCTTGCTGTCCCCAGACCCCTGCCCTCACCATGTATCCAACTGTGCAGATGTCACTTGTGCTTCAAACAAGCAACAGTCAGAAGCCTGGAGATATTCTTCCCACCAGGGTCCAGACTGTGGTTCAGCTGAACATGCAGTTTAAAACAGTTCTCTACATCTTCAGTCTTGAAAACAGCCAGGCATCGACCCTCAATCCCCGTATAGGAAAGCCCCTGTTAGAACAATTACTCAACTGCTGAGGCTTCAAACCATAATCCTTTAGGGAAAGTCATTGTCTCATTTGAACTTTTAATTCTTTCCAGAATTGTAATTCCCTATAATCTACTCACAGAGGGAAATAAACCCCAGTTTAGGTTGATATATATTTATCTCAGCCACAACGAGCCAGAGTCCTCCAAAGGCAGCATTTTTGCTCTACGGAACTGGGCTCAGAGTGCATCCGGGAAAAAGCAAGCACCGCCAACAGTAACAGATAGCAAAGGAAGATAGGGAAGTCAGCACAAAATCAATTCCATTTTTAGGCTACATACATTCCATCTGAAAGTATGGAGGAGAGATACAGTCCGGTGGGCAAAGAGATAAGGGAACCATCTTATACTTCCATGGCAGAGAAACTAATTGTAGCAATTCACTTTTGCTGTTTTTCTTCAAAATAGAGACTTATTTCAGTTGCAATTTTTATTGCCAAAAAAAAAAGAAAGAAAGAAAACATTAAAAAATGGAGGACAAAAACTCCATCAGTGTCTCTGACGCTTCCTCCTTTGTAGTTATTTGGCAGGGTTCTCAATTCAGACGCCTGCCCTCTGGGGTCATACAATGGCACAAACCCACCTCTCAAGGGTTCAACTGCTGTAATATTAATCAGAGGCTTTTTATTCAAACAGGCTTCCAAGGAATTTGTTAACAGAAAATTAGCAAGGCTAAGGAGATAGTTCAGTCAATAAAGGGTTTGCCTTACAAGCACAAGAACCTGAGTAGAGAGTCCCAAAACCCACTTTAAAAAAAAAAAATGTGATGCTCATAATCCTAGTGTTGTGGAGATGGAGACATGGAAAGTGCTAGAACACACATACACCAAAAATCAGGACATATTGAAGGGCCTCTTCATTAGGAGAGTACACAGTGCTGACCGCATAAAGACACTATGCTGGAAGAAGCTGACAACATTGTCATTAAATAACCCAACTCACAACCTCAGTCTGGAGGGCAGTACACCACAGAGACAGTGAATGGCAGGATCTAGGCTAAGTGTTGTCCACAAGATACTTTTATAAGCACTATATCCCTAGCCACTAAGGAGGAACTATGATCATACAGGATATTCAAAGCCCCAGTATTGAGCAAGACTGGAAGTCCCTTTCCTGTGGTGGCCAGTGTGAGGACACTGGGGCTCTTGGGATATCTCCTTCCAGGCTCTTGGGACTTCAACTGTTGTACTTGGACAGAGCAGGTGGCGCATTGACTCCTCTCTCCTTAGGGTTACTTGGGGAGACTAAAGTGGTATAGTGCCCACTCTAATGATGGGTAGAGATGACCAGAAGATGATGGCATGTTGGACAAAAAATGTCCCCACAAGCACAAATACAAGCCAGCCCACAGCAACCACATAGTTCCAGGTTCCATGACTCTCCCTTAGGGTCATGCTATGTACTAACCTCTATTTCCACAAAGTACCTAGATGTGGTTCCTACTGCTTCTCAGTGGGATGGCAAGAACAAACTCCTGTTGCACCCTATACCCCAGGAAGAAAAAAAAATCCATCTGCATGACTGAAAGTCACCAAATGTCTATGTAAGGACTGTCAAAAACAGAACACTCTGTGAAGAACGATCCAGAACTTAAAACACATAGGCACATAATCTGGAAGGATTACTCAGACTAACAGAAACTGAAGGTCTCTGTTCCTACACCATCTTCGCACACACTTTGTCTCTCTTCAGTCCTGCTGATGAGGGAGGTACCCACACTGACACTGCTGGAGTCTGTGACCATCCTCTGCCTGAGTCCAGACAAACTCCCTTCTGTCTTACAATTGCTGGGAGCAAAGGCTCCAAAGCACCTGCTCTGTGAGATCCAGCCAAACTGCTCCCTTGACACATGGAGAACATTCCATTTTATCTGGCAGGAAGAGCTTTCCTTCCCCAGGTGCATTTGTGATGTTTTCAGACCACAGTTTAGCCATTGCTTACAAATACTCCGGATTAATGGGTCTTCATTTCTCCTAGGAAATGATACTTGACGATGGGGGTAGGGGTGTTGTAAGTGAGGGCTTAAAAAAATACAGCTGCCCCAGCTTCCTGAGATCTGGAACATTTTACAACATGAAATGAGAATGGTTTCACTGGATAATGATCCATCTGCATAAGGGTGCTGTCCATACTACTATTAAATTTGTTTATCCACTGATTCGATTCGTCTGCAAACTCCTTGATTTGCTCTTAAACACTATAATCAAATGTTGTTATTTAACTAACATAGATTCCGGAAAAGTCATTTAGAGTCTCACAGGTGGTCTAAATCCACTATACTGGCTTCTTTCTGGGGTTGTTGGGGGGCAGGAGAGGGGAATCTTACATATTCTTTTCTCTTTATCAGGGCATGAAATGCCAAGCTTTTTATGAGGGAACTCACTCCCTGAAAGTAAGATTATTACTTGCTAGCTTATGTTTCCATTTAAACAAATCTCTGAACTAAACACACATGAAAAACGATAGGCCCGTCCTTTGATAAAAATCTAACTTCAAACATTGGCAGGCTGAATTTAAGTCACTTCCCGAATTGCTAAACAAACAAAAGGAATCGTCAAACACATTTGTGCCTTCCCCTTCCATTTACATAACAATTCTTTTCTTCAAGTTAAAAAAACTTAGTTCCTGAGCAATTATTGTTTACCCTGCTCAAATGACTGATACATAATAAGGTAATTACACTCGGCAAAATGGAGTGAGGACGAGCAGAATGCCTGCACTGCTTACACGATTAAAATTGAATCTGTAATTGTTTCCATACTGCATCACTAGGACACAAGTGCATTTGTGCAGAGACTAGGTTTCTGAGTGCTAGTCCTTCTTCATCTACACAGTCAGCTAAAATGGGGACCAGAAGGGGTCTGTTTGGAAATTACAAGTGACCTCAAGCCATAATAGGGACCCACATAAGTGTTGGCCTCAGCTCGCTCTGAAATCAGTCAATTAACTATTTGGTTGTATTTACCTGATTTCTTCTTTCATTCATTTGCTCCAGAAATACACATTAGATCCACATGTGTGCCAGAAAATATGCTAAGTGCATATACAAAAGAAAGGAGAGTCAGGCACTCTGTGCTGAATGGCCGAATCTACAGCTGTCATAAAATGTTTTGGGTGGGTTATTCTGGCCTATCTGCCTGCTGTATTTTTTTAAACATTAGTGTCTGAGGGAATCACATCCCTTGTTTCACGTACAAACTCCAAGTCCCCAGTAACTCCTAAGTTTTAGAATAGAAAGAAAACAAAACTACATCAAATTTAAATTATTCTCCATTCCCCTATGAGGTCTCATATCACACCCAAAAACCTACAACATTAATGCAGCACCAGCTTAGTAAGTTTATACCAGCAAAGCTAATATTAATTTTTAAAATAACTTTCATTCTTGGGGAAGTCAAAATAAAATGGAAGACAATTACACACAACTCTGCAACCCGAACTCCTAAATTAAATAGTGCTGTCCTGAAATCAAGACTCCCCACCACTCTGATGTGCATGTTTCAAATATCTGGGGAAGATCCTGTTTCTGATTTGTTTCTCAAATCTCATGCATATTCTAGATGTTGAGGGTAGGTAGGGGAGAAAATTCCAAATATTTAATACAAATTCTACACCTGCCTTCATTTTCCCTCATATTAAAAGCAAGGCATGATGATGTCCTTACCAAGGGGTATGTGTGTAACAAATTTAAGAGTGCTACAAGTTTTTAAGTATTCCTTTATAGAAACCCATTCACAAGGGAGAACGAAACACTGGGCAAACTAACACAAACACTAATGACTTTAGATTGTTTTACCTAACATAGCACTGCTAGATTTTATTACTGAAGAGGCCATGCATTTCTCATGCAATCAAGTTTCAGGTTTCACTGATTTCGTCTCTCAAACTAACCTCAAACTAGCAGTAATCCTCCTGTCGCAGCCTCCTGAGTCCTGGGAACTACCTCTCTCCCCCACAGCTAGTTTTTAGTGACTTCTATACTAACCTGGCATGCATTTCCACATCTTCTCCTAGCAAACTAACTTCATTTCAAGAGATCAGTTCTATTAAGAATCCCTAGCTAGCTGGGCAGTGGTGATGCACACCTTTAGTCCCAGCACTTGGGAAGCAGAGGATGGATAATGCAGAACTGAGTTCAAGGCCAGCCTGGTTTACAGATGGCGCTCCAAAAAAGAATCCCTGAAAATCCTTTGTAGTTTGGAGTTTTGAAGGCAAGGAAATGCTAGAGAGAAATCAAGAGACTCACCTCCACATATGAAAGAGACTGTTCTGTTGAAAGCTCTGCCTCAGCCCCCTCCTCGCTCTCCAAACCCTGACCCTCAGAAAGCCCACCAAGCAGGACTCCTCTTCCAGAGCTGCTCAAGACTGCACCTACAGGGTATTTAAGCTCTGGTCCATAGACCTACTATGTTATTTCTCCTTCTCCCTCCCCCAGGAATCTCCCAGGAGTGCTTTGCTCAGATTAAACCTGGTCCTTTACCTTCTAATTCAGTCCAATTTAGCTTATTATGTTGATGGAGAAACCTAATGCCAGAGATCCAAAAATACTTATCAGACTCCAGTCCATGAAGTAAAATCTACTGTGGAGGGAAGGAATCTTATCAATGACGGGCCATTATTGGAGGCTAGACCAACCTGCTTAATCCCCACAGTTATACTCAACATTGCTATGAAAGCTTTGGAGAACTTCACTCCCTTTATTTTATGTCTTGTCAAAACAGAACTGAGTATGCCATGCTACCAAGGAAAGCTGGGGGCATCTTCTTACTGATTCTGTGGAACCTAAAATTCCAACAGACTGTGTCTGCTCTCTTACACTAGGGAAACTCAAATGGCACTATGTGCCATTTCACCAGTCTGGAGACTATAGCAAACTGTTCCACAGGGCACAGATGGTGCTCTGCCAGCAGGATCTAGTCCTTGGGGGAGGTAGAAAGTGAAAAATAGCTCAGGAAGATGTAGTTTTTCTCATAGAAACACTGTTCTAATTAGATGCTAACATTCTGATTAAAATACCGAGAAGCAAATTTACCACAAGGGCCCTATTCTATCAAGTATATAATAACTAAGCATTAAACAACATTTTCTTAAAGCAGTTCATTATTGCTATGGGGTGTGTGCACTCTTACCTAGCTCGGATGTTGGAAACTTAGTCCCCAAATCCTGTTGTAGTGGGGTTTAGAGGTGAGGCCTTTAGAAGGTAATTAAGACTAGACAAGGTCATCAAATAGGGTCCAAATGGTGGCAGTGACAGCTCTGAATGAAGATTACAGATAGCACCTTCACTCTGTCTCCCATGCCACGTTCTCTACCACCTTATTAAACGTCAAGAGTGTCCTCAGTAGGTGTTGAGCAGATGCCAGCACCATACTCTTAGACTCGCTAGCCTCTGGAACCATGAGCCTATATTCATTGTCAATTACCCACCCTCATATAGCTTGCTCTAGACCAGAAAGGTAATTAAAAGGATTACAGAGGGTAAGCTTGCAAAAATTATCTTGAAGCTTAATGATTTGTTTATTTCTGACTTTTGAGACAGCTCTCATGTAGCTCAGGCTAGCCTTAAACCCACTTGCACAGCTGAGGTGGACCTTGAATTGATCCTCTTGCCTCCATCTCCCAAGGGCTGGTGGGATCACAGGGGTGCTCCACCATACCAGGCTAAGTTGTTTTTGTTTTTCATTTCTTTCTTTCTTTGAGAACTTCATACATGAGTACTGTATCTATATCACTCCCTCCCCTTCCTCCCCAAACCTCTCTCCCATGTCCTGCCTCCCAAATTCATGATCTCTTCTTTAGTTCTTATTGTTACACATATATACACAACCTGAGTCCATTTAGCTTTGCTCGTATGTATGTATGTATGTCCCGGGCTAACTACTTGAGACTGGATAGCCTATTCAGGAGCTAGCTCACTGAGGGCACCAATTCTTGCTCTCTTAGCAGCTACATACCACCTGTAGCTCTTCACCTAGGGATGGGGCCATGTGGAACTTCCATTGGCCACCCTGCCATGTCAACTGATATTTAGTCTTGCTCAGGCAACCATGTTATTGAGATTTCACAGGTGCATTTTCCCTGGCATGCCTAGGGAACACTATCTAGCAACAGGCATTCTGGGCCTCTGCCTCTCACACTCTTTCTATCTCCTCTTCCATGATTTCCTCTTAGCCTTAGGGTTGAGAGTTTTGTTGCCTATTGTATCAACTGGGACTAAGTTGAAAAAAATTTTAAGTCTTCCTACTTTTTTAGTTCCACCAGCCAACTCCAAAGTATAAGAACAACACCTTTATCAGGAAGCAGCTAGAAAAATAGCCTCTCTAGGAGATGCTCAGTTAGTAAGCTGAGCAAATTGCCAAGTGAATGAGTAAAAACATTTAGAGAAACCACTGCAAGGATGTGTTCTGCCACCCTCTTCATTTTGGACTTCCCTCCCACGTAAACTTTGTTGTAGATATTAGACGCTCTTCAATTCTCCCAAAGTGGAGGCTGTGATTCACTACTATCTATCTTGAGAGCAGGAACCCGGTATACTGAATGACAGCTTGAGCTACTGGACCTGGGGAGGGAGAGGAGACATGGGAAAACCAAATCATCTTTCACATGTTCAGTTTCCAGTTGCTCAGCTTCTCTTCCAATGTTCCATGTGTCCCCTACATCCACCCCTTACATGCACCCTTAAACACCGAAGCAAACTGTTCAAAGAAGGATCTCTGCATTAGTCATTACAGTCCATGATGGTAAAAGTTATAGTGACTGAGGCCATGCCTTTAGAATTTTTGCAGAAATTTCATCATCGTCACTCCTCCAAGTATTGCTAAGCAGGACAAAGATCTGGTGAGGTACTGGCCAACCTGCTCTGATGGATGGTCCAAGAGGCACTAACATGTTACCCCTGTCCTCTCGGACTTGAGTTACAACAGTTTAGACCGTTCCCAAACAAAAACTTAGTTCTTCAACCACAGAAGTTTGCAGTGAAGAGACTGGCATTGGAGTCAGGCAGACCCAGGTCTGAATCCTTGTCCTGCATTCCTCTATGTGACCTGAGCTGGCTGTTTAACCTCTCTGAACCTCATCCCTCAATCTGAGCAAACAAGATTAAGAAGGCCAATGATGGAGCCAGGGGTAGTATAGAGGTTGATCTCTTACCTGATATGTACAAAGCCCTAGGCTAGATCTTCAGTGCTGTAAGAAAACAGCACTGGAGAGATGGCTCAAGAGTTAAGAGCACTGGCTGCTCTTGCAGAGGATCTGGGTTCAGTTCTCAGCACCTACATGGAGACTTCTAGCAGTGTGGGACTCCAGTTTCAGGGGACCCTAGGTCCCTTTCTGGCCACCGCAGACGTGAGAAATGCATGTGGTACACACACATGAAGGAAAACACTAAGACACATATAATAAATGGAAAAATGAGAAAGACCTGGATGGAGAAGGCCATTTGTTTGTTGAGTAAGTGGCTACCTCTCTGTGTCAGCAAATGTACAACTTGAGTTTTGTGTGACTCAAAGTCGGATAACACATTTGAATACTCTGTGGATGCACTCTGTTCTGCAGCTATGCGAACCAAGCGCCATGTTTTGGGCAACAGCTCTCCTGGCATGAAACATCGAGTGCTCAGCCTCTTCTCCTAGCCCAGGCAAAAGCTATTTTTGGCAACAAATTTAGACTATCACAGGGTGGATACAGATGTAATAATTCCATGGACACCGTAGGGCCCAGGCTTAACCATGTGTGACAATTAGACCATTGTGAAGGGAAAAAAATCTCAACTCCGTCCAACAACAGCCAAAGAACAACCCTCTCCCCACCACAAAAAAAAAAAAAAAGATAAAACCAGCCGGTTTAATGATTATAGTCATTACATGGAAAATGTCTGGTAAAACAAGAGGGGAAAAGCATTTTTGTAAAAGACAGATGGAAACACGCACATCACTTCATAGGGCTATTCTGGCCACTGTGAGAATGAAAACCAAGAGAAAATGCCTTTCTCATGAGTGTAGAGTCCACCTGCCACACCCTGAGCACAGAACCAGACAAAGCAGATAGCCCTTATCGGGTCCCTCTGATCCTTCCTGGGCTATTTTTGCCTGTGAAAGGGCACTTTAATTCTTTCCGCCTTGATTTAAATAAATTCCATTACACTTTGCTTTCTGTTTGTTATCAGTGCCAGCTGGGTGGAAGCCTAATGATAAGTTGGGGACACTGCTCCACTGTCAGCTATAGTCCTCAAGGGGCTGCTGCCTAGAAACAGAAAAACCCACCATGCCAGGACTGTATGGCATCAGTTGTCAGGCCCAGGTCCAGGTCCCTGCACTCTTCTTGTTCCTGTGTTTCTGTTGGAGGGCATTTGGGTCACAGGAGACTCTACAAGGTTTCTAAGGATATCAATCCTTTGATGAGAGGCAGCTACCCCCTCACCCCCACCCCCCCCCCCCCCACCCCACCCCCCCGCCTAACATTCAAAGATATTTCTTGGGGACACAAATTTTTTTCAAGTGAAAAGACAATATTTTTTTTATTTTAAAATGAGCACAAACCTTATTTGGAAATTCTTCTGAAGAGAAGACCCTATAGGCAAGCTTATACTCACTCAGAAAAGACAGCAATCTGAGCTCAGGAACAATATGCAACACACAGCCTAGGAGACTCTAGAAGACGTTTCATGTGTGTGTGTGTGTGTGTGGTGTGTGTCTCTATCTGTGTGTGTATGCACGTATGTTCTTGTGTACTCAACACATGGAAGGCAGAGGTCAAGCTTTGGTGTTATTCCTCAGACACTGTCCATTTTAAGTTTTAGAATCGGTCACTTGCAGATCAGGCTAGACTGGTTAGCCAGAGAAACCCAGGGATCCACCTGTGTCTGCCTCCTAGCTGTGGAATGACAAGAGTACATGGCCACTCCCATCTCCTTTTTATGAGTTCTTGGGATAGAAGTCAGGTCCTCATGTTTGTATAGCAAGCCTTTTACTTACTGAGTTATCTCTCCAGCCCCTCTCCCCCAGGACAAGAAGTAAAAAGGATGAACCAGAGGCATAGACTTTCAGGCTAATTTTCCTCCTTATAATGTATGTATTTAATGGATTTTTTTCATATTGACTCCATACTTCCAACATATACCTAGACAGTGACCAAATCCTGGTTTCCCATCCTCTGCAAGAACTGACAATATCCAATTTTCCACAGACATGACCAAGCTTATATACAAATATTCAAAAATTTAGGACCTCCACTTGCAGTTCTGGTGTTCTCACATGGACTGCTTGGTGTCATTATTATAATTATTTTTCATGTTGCCTCCACAATCATGATGACAAATGGAAAAGCTGTTTTGTTAGAACTTGGGCTGCAAATAGCACAATGACAGTGCTAGGAAAAAATCCCTCGCAGTATTAACTGGCTCACAAAGATTATTCTTAATGCAAGCTGTTCCAACATATGGGTATTATTTCTGAGTGACCCAGACTTGTGACCAGACTCTGGGTAAGCCTGCAACCCCAATCCTTGAGTAAGGCCCCCACACTCAGGTCTAAGTCTGAAAAACCCTTCAGAAAGGCCTGGAGGGGTCCCCACATGCTGACATTTGTTTAGAGGTGCCATCTCTACCCAGCTGGGGGGGAACAGGCTCAAACTAAGGGGCTGCAGATGGCGGAGTGCTTGCCTAACATAACCAAGGCCTTCAGTTTGCTCCTCAACACCTCAAAAAATGAAAATAAATTCTTCCTTAAAATCACCATAAAATCAAGCCACTACCACCTCCCATGAAGGGACAAGGATTGCTGGCACTCTAATTTATAACCCAGAATTTATTCTTTTACTAGAAACACAAATTTTGAAGACATTTTTATTGTGGCTCTATAAACTTTATTAGAACTGAATTTCATTTAAAGAAGTTTTAAATGTGGGTCTGGAGAGATGGCTCAGCAGTTAAGAGCAATTCTCTCTTGCAAAGGACTTGGGTTCAGTTCCCAGCAGCCATGTGATGACTCACAACTGTCTATAACTCCAATTCCAGGGGATCTGAGAAGGGAGAATCCATCTTCTCCATGTATGAGACTACTGACAGGTATCCAGTCCCAAGTGGTCAGTCCCTAAACACCTGTACCTATAAGCCACACTAAATGGACTCAGAAGCAGGCTGCGTGTGTGTGTGTGTGTGTGTGTGTGTGTGTGTGTGTGTGTGTGTGTGTGTGTGATAATTAAAAAGGAGGAGGTCATGAATTTGGGAGGGAGTTAGGGGATACAGGAGGAGTTACAGGAGTAGGGAGGGAGATGATATAAATACAGTTCTCAGGTATGAAATTCTCAAAAAAAAATTCTAAGAGATAATAGTAATGTAAGAGATAACATGAAAACTAAAAAAAAAACTAAATGAAAATAAAAAATTACAAATGCATTAAAAACTGCCTATGCCATTCAACAATTAACATTCAACATTAGACATTCAACAAATAACTGTTTGGTTTTTTGAGACAGGATTTCTCTGTATAGCTTTGTAGGCCAGACTGACCTCGAACTCATTGAGATCCACCTGCTTCTGCCTCCCAAGTGCTGGGACTAAAGGCATGCACCACCACCACCCAGCTTATATAGTCGTTATTTCTTAAGGAGTCAATTCAAATGTTCAAAGTCAAGATGAGTGACTAAGTTTAGCTGTACAGGCACTTCTTCTCATGACAGCCACAGAGTTAGGTGGCTCTAATCCAGGATCAATCATTAATCATTCAACTTAGACAGTCACCAAACTTCACTCCCTACCCTTCCAAGTTCCTATTCATTAAAAAGAGAAAGCTATATGTTACTAGGAGAGGGGGGATAGGAGAAAGCTAATTCTAATTTTACTGTACAAATAAGCAAAAGTGAGCTGGAATGTTTCTGTGTGACTTTGGTTTGGGGTAGGAGAGATACTGCTAATATAACAGTTTTTAAGTGTGCTGTGTTAAAACAATGCAAATCTATTGCACTCTAGTTCTGGAGGCCAGAATGCTTGTGCTCTTACTCCCAGAAACTTTGAGAGAGACCTCCCTCCCTCCTCTAGCTACTACAGTTGACCAGCATTACTTGATTCGGGGCCTCTTCCACCTTCAAAATGCACCTGGTCCCATCACTTTATCTCCTTATCTGCCTCTAGTATCATCCCCTTGTGGTGACAATGGGCAATCTCAGGTAATCCAAAAGAATATACCCAACTCAAGGCCCATCACTTAACCACCCTGGGAAGTCTTTGCTGTGTAAGATAACCCAATCAGAGGTCCTGGAGATTCAGTTAGGAAAATGTGAGGGGTCAGTTAGGAAAATGTGAGGGGCTTGGTGTTTAGATGACCAGGTGGAGACATATAACTGTAGACCAATGTGCAAACATTTAGTTCAACCCAATAAATTAAGCAACTTCTTATAGTCAGTCTTTTCAGGCATCACACGGTCACTTGGGTTTCTGAGCTGCCTCCCGTCCATCTTCAAGACAGTGATTAGGTGTGTAAAAGAGTGTGTTTCCATGGTGATGGTGAGATAGGAAGTGGAGCACACAAATCAGATGGCATCTCACAATTTGGGCAAGCTGTTGCCAGACTGGAGACCATGGCAACAAAACCAGTGAGACTTCCAAATATCCACCAGGCATCTGCAGCTGCTGTCCACAGCTGGTGGGCAGGGCATTGAGAGCCACAGCCAACTCTAGATGTCACCCTCTACTCAATTCCTTGCCTAGTAACTCAGCTACCTTCTGAGTCCTCTCACGAAACAGTTTGAGAACATCTGGTTCCTTCCACTACCACACAGTTTGCTGAGGGAACACACTGAACATCCTCTACTTCAGTAAAGAACAGAATCTCATTTGGGTGGGGATAAGCCACTGCCTCCTCCCTTACTAGTTAATCCAGTTAGGTCTATTTGGAAAAGTATAACTTTTCCTTTTTCTTCTCTTCCATCTGTTTAAGACATTGGCCAGAGCCTGTGTTTTCCCTGATACTTTGGGCTTTTTCACTCTTTCTCAAAAGCTCCCCATCCCCACCGTGTGGCTGCCTGCCACCATGTGGCTGACCTCTATGCCTAACTCAAGTGGCATTGCTCTCTCCCTCTTAAGGGCCTACCTATGGATTTATAATAAACTTCTCTACTTAAATTTTGTTATAAACTATAATAAATTTAAAATTTACCTCTGTGGGCCATGAATTTCCTTCTTTGAATTCAAGAGATAAGAGGCCTGAAGCCACTGGCTCCAGATGGCTTTAGCAGCCAAGTTTCCAGAACCCTAGCTCCCATCAAAGGTTCCATCATTCTCAGACATCCCAACATTCTACTATCTACTTCCCTCTGACACCCCATTTATCGTCTTAAATAGATGAACTCTAAGTCACTCCACACATCAATCCTTGCCCAGACCACTAAAGAGGAATTAAGGGTCTGGCAGCTTCTGCTTTCTCTCTCTTGCAAACCAGCCATCTAAGGAAGGGCAGCTACCTGCTTGAGAGCACCATGGTAACAGGAAGCCCAAATCAGCCAGTTGGGGAAGCCAGGAGGACAAGCACCCAGGCAGACTTCAATGTTCCAGTGCACCCCAACACCAGCTGAACACAATGATGGTGGACTATAACTACCCTGGCCAAAGCAGTCAACTCAGAGAATATTAAGAAAAAACAAATCATTGGTATTTTAAACCACAACATTTGAAATGGTTTCTTGTACTGAGGCAGGTAAGTGGAGTACTTTCTAAAGTATATATACATACATGCATCATATTATGTTTTATATACTATATACATACATCATATGTTTGTTTTGCATAATACACAGGTATATATGCATAATTATTCATTATTAAACAATATGCATAGATACACCTATGTGTGCATATATTATTACATAATATATATGTGTATATATTCTCACTTATTTTTTTATTCTCTCTCGCTCTCTCTAGCTTTCTCTCTCCCCCCTTCTCCTCAAAATGTAATCCTGGTGACAAGATAGCAGGGCCTGTGTAATAACTGAAATGCAGTAAGAATGCCCACTCATTTGCAAGGGTTTTGTTGTACTTTGTTTTTTAACTAAACACACTCATTTAATTCATTAGTAGCCAAGAAACTACTCACTGGTTTGTTTTGTTTTTTTCGGGGAGGGGGTTATTTTTGTTTTTCTTTTCTACTTAACATGCAGTGATTTCCCTCCTGGTGAAGAGAATGTGATATGACTTTTGACATCAATGAGAAAGTGCCTCGAGAATGCTACGGGCATGATGCAGACTGTGAAGTGTGAAATTCCAAGGCATTAGCCTTTTAAGAGGTGCTGTCTTGATCAGTTTTATCTTCTTTGATCAAACAGTGAAACTAGATTGGAATGTTTTGCATCAGACTCCACTATCAGAAACAATGATACAGAACTTGATCCTTTTACTTGTATCTCCCAAAAGCCCTGTATTTAATTGACAGGTTGAAAGAAATGAACCATCACTACCATTTAAGAATGGTGTCCTGTGGACTGAAGAGATGCTGAGTAAGCGTGAGGACTTGAGTTTGAAGACCTGGAAGAAGCATAAACCTATAGAACCACAACACAGGGGAATAGAGTCAGGCAGGTCCCTGGGGGTCAGTGGCCAGCCATCTAAATGAACCACTGAGACCCAGACTGAGCAAGAATCCTGTCTCAAAGAATAAAGTGGAAAACAATAGAGGAAAGTCACCTCAACCTCACATCAACCTCTGTCCTCCATACCCATTCTCATGGACAGAACCCATCTGTACACACACACATGCAAACGCGCGCGCGCGCGCACACACACACACACACACACACACGCACGCACGCACGCACACACATACACACACACACACACACACACACACACACACACACACAAAGAATGGTGTCCCATCAAGCCTCGTAACTAAGAATAAACATTTCCAATGTATGTGTGTCACCCAGGCCTTGCTGCTTACCTTTGGAAACACTTTGAATGGAAAACTTAAGACAAAAGGGCGTCCAAATATTAACAACCCAAACAAGGGCAGGGCGACCCAGAAGTCTCTGGGATGGTGTACTCAGACAATTTGTTCCAGTTGTTACAGTGAGAAAAATGAAGGCATAATTCAGACAGGTTAACATGGACTACTTATTCTAGCTTCCATCTCTACCACCGTTCCTTCTCTCTATTAATGCCCCTGTTGTGGTTGCCACTGAAGGGTCTGCAGAAGCCAATACCCAGAAGTTATAAGTGGAGTAACACAAACCAGGTTCCCAAGTTCTCACATGTTTTGTCAAGAGCAGCAACACACTTATTTTAAAGTCACTCAGAAAAATTTAGATGGTACAAAATGCCAACAACACACCCTGCTCTTTTCTGCTGCCACAATAACCTACTCACACCAGAGTGTTCACACAGCTTTTGTCAGCCAGGAATATCACTCTCAATTTGGAGCTTAACTATGTCCCAACAATAGAGACAAGTAGGAGAAAACAGCTAGTCTGAAGTCAGAGTCTTGAGCCAACACCAGCAATACTAAGTATGTTTCCTCCACAACAGTATTTATCTTTCTACTCTGAACTTCTCCATCTTTAATGCATAAATAATAACTGAGCTAAAGGAAGATTAGTTATTATTTCTAATGAAAATAAAAGTGTCAACTAGGAACTAGATACATCTTTGGTACCACAGTTTGGATTTTAAATTCTGCATGTGGTCCATGTGTTAAAGGTTCAATGCCCAAGTTAACACTGTTGGAAGATTGTGGAAGTCTTGAGAGGCCAAGCACTGTGGGATGTTCTTAGGTCACTGGGGCTAAGGGGGCTGTGGAACCTTAGCCCTTGATTTTTCCCTTCACCCATGATGTGAATTTGTTCTGCTATGAATGCCGCCATTATATACCACCTCTCCATAGACTCAGAGCAATAGGCCTGAGTGGTGGTGGACTAGAACATCCAAAACTATGGGCAAAACTAAATCCTTTTTCTCCATAAGTCCATTAACTCAGACATCTTTTTGCAGTAATGGAATGAAGACTAACATACAGTTACTGACTATAATTACAATTACCAGTTTTTGTTTTCTTCTCCTACCATATTCACACCTATCCCCTCAGCCCTAAATCACTGCTCACTAATTACTCTAACTCATAAGAGCACAGAGGGCTCAGTCTACCAACCCTTAACAAGATGACACACGAGAAACATGACTAACAGAGAAAGCAGGCATGCATACTAAGTCAACTATTAACTATGATCCAAACTCTGTCTTTTTGGTTTGGGGTTTTTGCTTCAGAAGGGGAGCTAATGAAATACCTCCTCAGCTAGATGCCGCTCACTGTCATGATGTATCCTCATTAGACAAACTGTGACAAAGTCCTTTAAACACCAGCAGGGACTGTGCCAACAGGGACTACTTACTGCACCCATATTGCACATCAGCCAGGGATGGCATCGGATCAGAGATATATACAGACATTTCACAGGAAGCATTTGAAAGTTCTGGTGTTCTTCATTTCACTGAGAACGAAAGTGGGTCCTACGTCCTATGGGTAGGAAGGGGTGGGGTAGGTTCCCAACCTGAATCTATCCGTTCCTGGATTGAAGTTCTTTCCACCAAGCAGGAGGAGGTGGAGTTGTCATAAAGCTCTGAGACAGTCCCATGAATGCTTCAGAAAAGAACAGGAAATGGATTATGTCATTCCTTTCCATCCCATGTCTAGACTCTAGGAAATAACCCAAAACCCTCCAAAACCCAAGAAGCATGGAGCTGTGACCCCCAACAATGGACCTGCATCTAGGTGAGAGAAACAGTCTAGATGTTCAGCTGCAGTGGAAAAGATTGTGACTCCAGACACATGCATGAGAGGTGCCATAAGTGATGGACTTATTTGCACATTATGTAGGATTGCTGCACTTTGCATTATGAAACTATCATGCTGGTTTATTTCCAACTTCAGCACTGAAACACACAAAGGGACGGGGAGCAACCAGAAAACACGGTGGCTTTCAATAGAATTCTGGCTGAGTTTCAAGCCGGCATGAAATACAGACCTTATTTTCTTTAGGCACATCCAGTTTTCAGAGAGCTAATACATGGCCAGAAACACACACACACACACACACACACACACACACACACACACACACACACACACACGGTGTATTTTACACACAAAGATTCAAAGGAAGACCCATGTAAAGTTGTTTTGTTTTGTTTTGTTTTTTTCTCAAGACAGGGTTTCACTGTATAGCTCTGGCTGTCCTGGAACTCACTTTGTAGACCAGGCTGGCCTTGAACTCACAGAGATCCACCTGCCTCTGCCTCATGAGTGCTGGCTTTAAAGGCATGCCCCGTCACTGCCTGATGTAAAGTTGTTTCTTAGGGATTTAAATTCTAAATGTGACTTACTAGCTTTGTGTAATTTTTGTAAGATAATTACAAAACTAGAGAAATGGATGCTAAGGAAAGTGCTCTTTTATAAACTTGAAAAAATATAGAGATAAGTAGTTCATAAACTGCCTAGCTTTGACATTATATTTTTGCATTTCTTAAAGATGTTTCTCAAATTTTTAATTTCTCACAGAGCATATTGCATTCTGCTTACTGGTTGTGCCACTCAAGAGAGTCTGGAGTAGACATTAGGCTGCTCACCAAATATTTCCAATTTTCCTTCCAAGATCAGGAGTGAGCTGTTTCCAGCCTACCTGAAGTTATGCATGAGACTTTAACAGACTAGATTTCTTTTACTGGCCAAAGAGCATGAGTGGCAGTTGTATTAATCCTAGGTCCTATCTCATAATGTACAGTGGATGACTCACAGTGTCTCCTTTGCTTTACTTTGCCATGGTAACTCTCAACATTCCAGGGAGAGAAGACTCCCTAACTGGATTCACAAATGAGCCCTTCATGGAAGCCATCCTTCAACGGACACAGAGTGCAGACAATTTAAAAATAAAAGAAAATGAAACACCTTTATAGTTTTAAACAGCTAAGGTTTGGGTATTGTTTGTTATTGCAGCACAACATACCACATCCTGAACGGCATTTTTAGAAACTCTACATAAGGGCTGGAGATGCAGTTCCATTGATATAATGCTTGCCTATGGTGCACAAACTCTTGAATTCAACTGCTAGCATCATAAAAACCAGGCATGGTATGGCATATGCCTATAACCCCAGGACTTGGGAGGTAGAAGACAGAAAATCAGGGCCAATCTGGGCTACACGAGACTGTCTAAAATCAAAACAAAACCTCAGGTACTGGGGAGATCATTTAATTGGTAAAGTTCTTACCTTGCAAGTATGAACAACTGAGTTCAGATCCCCAATACCCATATTTTTAAAAGTGTGGGGGGGTCATGTACTTGTAATCTCAGTGATGGGGAGGCAAAAAACGGTTGATCCTTGGAGCTTACTAATCAGCCAGCTTAGCCTAATCAGCAATTCCCAGGCCCCAGGGAGAGAGCCTGTTTGTCTTAATTAGGGTTTCTATTGCTGCGAAAAGACACCATGACCACAGCAACTCTTATAAAGCAAAACATTTAACTGGAGCTGGCTTACAGTTTCAGAGGTTCAGTCCAATATCATCATGACAGACATGGCAGTATACAGACAGACGTGGTACTGGAGAAGTTTCTGAGTTCTACATCTTGATCCACAGGCAGTAGGAGACTGTGTCTCACTGGACGTAGCTTGAGCATAGGCGATCTCAAATTCTGCTCCACAGTAACACACTTCCTTCAACAAAGCCACACCTCCTAATAGTGCCACTCCCTATGGGCCAAGCATTCAAACACAGGAACCTATAGGGGTCATGCCCATTCAAACCACCACAGTGACTCATAAACAAAGTTGATGATGCCAGAGGAACATGATCTCTAGCATGTACCCTCATACACAAACAGGAATACATACATACATACATACATACATACATACATACATACATACACACACGCACACACACACACACACACACACACACACACACACACACACACGCAAGAACCCCTGAATGAAATATTAAGGAAGACAAATCAAGAAAAGGAAAACTGAGCTGTATAGGTGCAACGCCCACATCCATTGACCTCATCGTGCTTTGTTCATAATTCTTCATGAATTCAAGTCTGAGAACATCGCCTACCACAGTCTAAGACAAACACCAATGTAAATGTAGTGAATACCTGTTTGATTAGAGTATCCATCTGGTCAATGCCACTGATGCTGTCAGCCTTACCACTCAAAGATACTAAAATCCACAGAACAGTCTTACACCAGAATACTAAGAATATTAAGTCTGACATGAATGGTCTTCACTCAATAACTAAGCACAAGGATATTTATACTCAAGTAACTTGTGGGTCAGAACACCAGAAACAATGTGTGAGAGGGGACCAATGCTGCTTTGTAAAACAGAAATATTGAAGGAGTCCAGGAGGAGAGTAAGAATAGTTAAGCAAGCAAGCAAATAAATATACTCAAGAAAATGCCGTGAAGACAGACTCTGATATCGAAAGCACGCTGTCAAGTGAGGCCGGAGGGATTCACCCAGACACTTGCACACCCTCCCCTGCTGGAGCCCAAGGATTTACACCTGCTATTTGTGTCACCATGCACCACCGACTTCCTTCCAAATCAGGCTTATTTTAAACAACGAGGCCCTTGGACCTGCAGCTTGGAAAGGGAGATGATTGGGAAAGCAGTAGGAAATGGAACCAAATGCTTGGGAAGGGAACAGAATACAGACAGAAGTCCAGTGAGCCATAAGCCAATAGCAAGTCCCCTTCTTCATGAAGCAAGTCAGCTCAGTTCCTCCCCAGTCTCAGCTGAGCCAGCGATGCTCTCACCTCTCGCAATCAGGAAATGACACAGGAAGCACGTATGACTTTTCCCTCTGTCCTCCATGCCATCTAAAGCCATCACCCAGCATCCCAGCAAAAATGGGAGCCAGCAGTCCATGGATTTCTGGAGTGAAACACACTTCAAAGACTAGTAAGCCAGGGTCAGTCACATGCTTACAAAGCCACAGTAAGTCATGTTTACTGCACATATATGAGGATCTGAGTTCAGGCTCCCAACAGCCAGAGGGAAAGACAGCAGCAGCATGTGATTGTAACCTCCAAACCACTGAGGCAGGTGGATCCCTTGGGTTTGCTGGCCAGCCTTCATCAGCTGGTGAGCACCAGGTTCAGTGAGAGACTCTGCCTCAAAGACAAGCTGGAGAAGCAATCAAAGAAGATGTCAGCGCTGACCTCTAATTTCCACACATCTATACATACACACTTTACACACACATAGGTATACATACATATTTATATATACACACAACATTTATACACACAGCTTGGGAGTGAGGGTTAAAAGGTTCACTGAAAAGGTTCACTGCCTATCTCTGCCTCCAGAATGCTAGAATTACAGGCAGCCATCACACCTGCCTGGCTTTTACATGGGAGCTGGGAACCCAAACTGCACTCCTCACACTTGTGTAGATGAGGGTTCTATTCACAGAGCCATTTCCTAAGTCTTGGGTTTCTTGGCACTAATCCCTTCTGACATTTCCCTACTTCCATTTCTCATTCATTTATTAACACTTTTTTATGGTGCTTAGCATGTGCCAGGCACCATTCTACATCCCCCAGAGATACTAATTCATTTAATCACAATAACCCAGGGTTAGGTCATAATTGATACCATCCCACAAAGGATACACAATGTAAGTCACTTACACAAAGCCTCTGACCCAGTGTCCATTCTTCACTACTAGGCCCAATGTGTCCCTCTCTACTGCTGCATTCTCTCTCTCTTCCAAAGAGGAAGGGAGGGAGAGACAGAGACAGAGAGAGAGAGAGAGAGAGAGAGAGAGAGAGAGAGAGAGAGAGAGAGAAACCTGTCTTGAAAAACTACTCTATGTAGGGTTCTCTATGTAGCAGCCTGGAACTCCCATTGTAGACCAGGCTGGCCTCGAACTCACAGAGATCCACCTGCCTCTGCCCTAGAGTGCTGGAGATTAAAGGCGTGTGCCACCAAACCCAGCCTTAAAAGTCATTTTTAAGGATCTCAATTCCAGAATAATCTGTTAAACTTTGCTGAGACCACCCAAAGAAAACTGCTTATTATCCCCCACAACACATTTTAGAGATGACCTCTGCCCCCTACAATGGCTGAGTACATGGAAAGAAAAGGAAACCAGTCAGCTATTCTTTTCTTCCAAGCAGACTCACCATTTAGTGAACAAACAAGACAAGGAACAGAGCAGAGCCCCCTGAGGACTAGACAATGCGGTATGCATTAAAGACAAAGCAAGACTCATGCTGAATTCATCAGAATGATTGATTGCATCCTAACTAAGGAACGAGTTTGTTTGTACAATCTAAAGGAGGAAGAAGTCTTGTTTGGGTAAGATAACCTCCAGTCCAGCTTCTGTTTTATTTTTTTTGTTGTTATGTATTTTTGTAACTCGGGGTTGCATTAGCAGGGGTGCAAAGGTCTTCCAGCAAATGCTACTCTGTAAAAATGAAGAAAAATAAATAACCTACACTATTGCTCTGGGACAGACCCTGGGTGCCCTGCTTTCAAACACAGTACCATCCACTTCTTCAAGGAAATGAACACACACACAGACTTCCAGAACTGTCTGACCCAAGGGGTGGTCACTGCATGGAACCAACTGATTTCTTGCCTAGGACAGCCAGTAGGGTAGGAGGGAGGAAATGACCTTGTAGACTGATAAATATAAACTGCCCATTCTCTAGACTCGAGGGACAGAAAGAAAATAAAATCTATCATTGGTGAGCTTGGAAACAAACACTAATGGGTGCTTAAATGTACACATGATCCTACCTCTCTTCGAGTGGAAAGAAATGAACCAGGCAGTCAGGCAGACCCTTGACAGTTTGTGAAAGAAGAGGGCAAAGGGCAGGAAAAGCAATGGGCATTCTGAAAATAAAAAATTAAACAGCTCCCCCTCCTAACTTTGCAAGAAATGCTCAGATGTAAAATGGCTTACATCTGGTCACTTTGTCTGATCACTTGATGTTCTCTACTTTAACCACTCGTCCAACATTATTGTGTGTCTCTTTCTATGTCCAAGAATCGTGTCAAGCTCTAGGGATTAAAAACTAACAGAGGCTGAATGACTTCCTTCCAAAGCATCCAATATGTTCAAAGATCTGAAACTTTCCGAGTGTATCCATGACAACACCAGGGTAGAACTGCACTCCTGGCCACCAATGACAGGTCACATTCTTATCTCAGAAGCATGGCACACAGCTTATTCAGTGTCCCCAAATGAAAAGGGACCCTCCTAGACTCTGTCATATGTGACAAGCAACTTTGTCTCATGCACAAAATAATTTAAGGTATATAAAATTATCTTCTGCCATATATATATATATATATAATATATATATATTATTGTATATACAGACTAAGGTCTCATTCTCACGTGAAGGGGCTGAGGAGATGGCTCATGGGACAAGCATTGAGAACCTGAGTACGGACTCCTGGCACCCATGTAAAAAGCCTGACAAAGTGGTGTCCATCTGTACCTTCAGCATGAGGAGTCAAAGAGAACAGGCCCTGGACACTCATTGACCAGCCAGTCTAGCTCAATTGATGATATCCAGATTCAGTGAAAGACCTGTCTTTAAAAGTAAGGTAGAGAGTGGCACACAATGTCAACCTCTGGCTTCTACAATCATGTGCATATATGTGCACAAACCCACATAAACATGTAAACACAAACATATATATTATGTGGTATGTATGCAACCATACCAAAATCCAAAATCTGAAACATCTGCAATCCCAAATGTTTCAGATAAGAGAATTTAAACCTGTGATGCCACATCTCCATCCATGGGGAGTTAAGAGTTAACTAGAATTTCACCGGAAACTTCCAGCAGGTGCCACTCTGTGTACCAGGTATACCAATGGATGTGTTCCTTACTTAGTGTTTCACCTCTAATGAATATTTCAGATGAAAGGCAAACCAACATCAATTGCTCAATAGCCGTAAAGTATAAACAGAATGACCTAGATTTTTCCACTAATTTCAACAAAGCTGGAGAAGTTTGTTTACGAAGACCTGTCAAAGTGAACGCAGGAATGGGGTGGCTCTTCTGAGCAATAACGTTTCCGTGCCAACCCAAAGTCTAGGAGGGAGAGTCCCTGGTAGGAAATGACCATTCTGGGTGGAAACAGCAGCTGTGTATGCTGGGCTGTTCAGCTCCAAACAGAAAGCAATCGTTTCCAGATAATTCCTCCACAATGCATGGAACCTTCAAAAGATTAATGTAAATTACTCTAAACATACAATATTCATAATAGGAAACTGCCAGGCTAAAGCCCATACTAAATTTCACTAACATCTCCTATGATACAGCTACATGACTATAAAGGCCTATCACTGTGATAAGGAAGAATATAGGCAAATACTATTCTATACACACACACACACACACCCCACATGCACACAAACTAAGAATCATATGAAGTTAGAAGAATCTCTGCACTTTCTCAGATTCCATAGGAGCCTCAATTTCGGATAAAAGCTTACTCACAAGCTGGGCGTTGGTGGCACACACCTTTAACCCCAGCACTCGGGAGGCAGAGGCAGGTGGATCTCTGTGAGTTCGAGACCAGCCTGGTCTATAAGAGCTAGTTCCAGGACAGCCTCCAAAGCCACAGAGAAACCCTGTCTCGGGAAAAGAAAAAAAAAACTTACATGCATTAAAATATTCTTTCACAGCTACAGCATCTTGTACATGGAGCATTTGGCTGCCCAGCAACCCAAGGGCTCCAAACAGCAATGAAACTAGAAATTCAAGTGTCTGTCTATGTGAGCAGACTCCAAATAGAAAAACTTGTAACATAAGCAGTGAAGGTCTAGGCCATCTATTTTGTTTAGTAACTGTTTTCAGGAATGGGCAGCTGAATATCCAGATCAACACACACAGACACTCAGATTTGTAGGAAATAGCATCTAAAAGCAGATAATTGGGTAAAAAACTCTAAGCAAGTAGGGCACTGAGTACATCCTTGCACTCATGAGGCAGAAGGATTGCCACTAGTTTGAGGACATCTTGGGCTATCTTTGTTTTACCCCACCCTGAGAGATGGCAGACAACAAAGAAATCAGGCGACAGAAATGAGGGGTAAGAAAGAAGCTATCTATGTGCACAGCAAGGCAGGGATGGGAACTAAGACCATGAGAAGGAAATAAGAAGCAGACAAGAATCAAACAGCTTGTGGGAGCAAGGTCCCTTTGCAGACATGGAGTCATCTAAAGCCATTATTATCTCTACATATTAAGACGAATTACTCTTCACGCTGTGTTACTGTTATCTTTTTATGTTCAGAAAAAAAATACAGATATGTTCTTCCTAATTTAAAGGCCATTTGTGCCAGGCAATTAGCAATGTCACATCCTCTGAGCAGTGATTAAAGAAAGGGATCAGGGAGGTTACTGAGAAATCTGTGACCAAGAGGAATCATTTTTACAGTTGAGAAGCCTAATCAGGATCCAACAGAGACACCCAGAGAGAAATCAAAGATGGATTTTCCTCTGCTTCCTTCCTTGCCTGTGGCACTAGAAGTGCAGATTTCCTGCAGGAAACAGGAGATGAACGATGCCATCCGCAGTCAGCTATCCCATCTAACCCAGACAAATCCGGGTTTTGTTTTGGTTTGTTTTTTGGGTTGGTGTTGTTGTTATTTTTGTTTTTTGGAAAGCAAACTGAGCAATGCCTAGCAGTGGCATAAGTCAAAAGTAGCTGCCAAACTCTACTGTGATCTGTCATTCCTTACCCACAATTCAAAAACCCAAAATCAAGTCACCTGTAATCCCAGCACTAGGGAGGCAAAGGCAGGAGAATCCTTCTATAAGTCTGAGAAAGTTTCACACCAGACAGGGTTACATTACTGAGATGACCATCTCAAAGGAAACAACAATAAAAATATCCTGACACCTCTGAAAACCTAACTTGAGCTAACCCAAAGCTGCACATATTGTCTTAATTGTCCAATATTTGTATTTGTATATTTCATTTTAAAAAAAACCACCCAGTGTGTTTAAATATGGGGCACTGCTATTGATATGTTGTATGTTATACACCAATTTTTGTAAATCTTGGAAATTCTGAAGTATGCAATGTATTTCAGAAAAGGGTCTTTGGAGCCATTACAAGATTACTTTAAGCAGTCAATAATAATCTAGTACAGCTTTGAACTTCTACCTGGGTTCTTCCATCCAACTGATCTTCCCCCGAAACCCCAGTTTCTTGAGGAAAGGTCCCACGGTCACCCTGGACTGGCCTAGAACTCATGATGTAGCCCAGGCTGGTTTAAACTCATGATCCTCCTCCTCCCTCAGGCTCCTGAATGATGGAATTACAGCTATGGGTCACCACACTGTCTTACCTGGCATTTCAAAGCACTTGTTATTTGCCTGGTATGGGGCTAGGTATTTGGCATATGTTCAAAGGGCCTCAATTTGATTTTTGTCCCATATGCAAAACAAGATGAAAAATAAGGATCAGCATAACTGCTTAGATCATCAACATGGTCTTATGTCCAGGCGGGGGGGGGGGGGGACAACAGCAACAAAAATAAAACAGGAAACCCGATGTCATAGGCACAGGGTTAATTAGTGAAAGTGTTTGTTTGTTTGTTTGTTTCAAGCAGGTCATAAGAGGTATTAGTCAAATCTATCGGAGTGACAGGAAGAGGAGACAGGAGGAAAGAGACCTCCCTAACAGCTGGTAGCCCCTCCTAATTATTCTGAGGCTCAGAACACTTTTCCCAGGGCATGACGCCAGCATGAGCCAGCCCTGCCAACCCGAACAGCCACCCAGATGCCTACCCTACATCACTTCTCCTAACTCCTCTTCACTGTCTCTCTGCAAGCCACTCCAGTACCCTTCATATTAAACACACAGCTCTCCTGAGGCCACACCCAGACAGCACTTAAGCTTCCTTCCAAACCAACTTGTCCATTCTGCATCTTCACTCAGAACTGCCCCAGACTGGGCTAATCACAGCACCCAATAGAAGTGTGTCTAACTACAGGGCTCTCTCTCGTGGTCCTGCTCCACTCTCCCAGGCAGGAAAGCTTTGAGAAGGTTGGAACCTCACCTATCAGTCTCTGGTACAGAACCGGAGTGGGACAAACTAAAGCAAAGAACTTGAGTGAAAGGAAGATACATTGTCTCAGTGCACTAACTTAATAGTTCAAATATTGTTCTTACTTTATGTGGAATTTAACAATGTGTCAGACACAAAATGTGCTGCACTTGATCTAAGACACTTTTTTAATGGCTGTTCAAATTACATCTATCACATGCAAGCTCAGAGGGCTTCAACTGAAACCCTCAGGTGCAGACATGCTTCATGTTTCAGAATTTTCTAGATTTAAAAAAGTTAATCTAGTCGGTATAAAATCTAGGCCATGTAAACTGTGTTGTGTAAGTGAATACGCTGACCTGAGCTTTACACTTTGCAATTCTGATGTCTGATGTAGAAGGGGGTGGGTGGGGAGAAAGGGGGAGAAAGTGGGCAGAGTGAGGATAATGGATACAGATAAGTCAGTCTTAGCCAAAGCAGAAACCAAATGGAACCCTGCAGAAGGTAATGACACAGAATCCATAAACCACAGTGCTTCCTAATACCATTAACAGCCAATGTTTCTGGAGTGCATGTTATGTGCCAGCCATTACAACAAGCACTTGGTGTGTTTCAATTCATTGACAGCACATATCATCCCAAATAGAAAATACAAATCTCACTCTTGCTCTATAGAGAAGGGAACTGAGGCACAGAAAGGCAACCTGTGACATAGTGGGCTTGAGTATGGTAGTCTATAAAAGGTAGTGGAATTAATTAATTAAAGAATTAACAACCAGCCAGGTGGTGGTGGCAGCGCACACCTTTAATGCCAGCACTCAAGAGAGAGACTGGGGAAGTTCTGAGTTTGAGGCTAACCTGGTCTACACAAATTGAGTTTCAAAACAGCCAGAACTGTTACACCGAGAAGCCCTGTCTCAAAAACAAAGAATTAATGACAACTGTTTTAGTTTCTGTTGCTGTGTTAAAACAGCTATCATGGGCTAGAAAGAAGGCTCAGAGATTAAGAGCACTGATTGCTCTTCTAGAGGTCCTGAATTCACAAGAGGGTGACAGCCACCCACCTCTCGGGGTAGCAAAAATACCATCTGTCCCGTGATAGACCTTCCATGGTCAACACTTCACCTCAAAAAAAGAATAATGAGCACTTGCATGGTAAGTACTGTGTAAATCTTAATTTTCATATTTTACTTGTTGATTATTTGTGTGGTGCTGAGAATGAAAGCCTCTGACACTGGACTACATCCCAGTCACCAACTTTACTGTCAATATCAGGACTCTGAGTCCCAGAGACTTTAAGGTCTTATTCAAGGTCACAGAGCACTTTCGATTGCTTTGTCATTTAGAGAATGGTGGCTGACTGCAGGTGACCCCAGGTTACCATATTCCACGTACCCTCCAGAAATCAGAACATGCATGTGCAGGAGTTCCTTCCATTCTGTGCACATGTATAGTTTTTCCTGATCAGTTTTCCTCACAGCTATCCCCACCACTAACCAGCAGCTTATTCTCATCTCAAACCAAGTCAAAAACCAACTCCCCAAGCTTGTTTGCCGAACACTCACACTTGACTTTCAGAAAACTTGGGCTCAAAACGGGAAACACCCTCTTAAACGAGCTGTAATAGAAATGGCTGGCTTTTATACATCTAATGTAAAGATTTTAGGGGAAAAGCCCAAACATCACATCCCAAGACATTTGGGACATCCACAGACAGTATGCTTGGCTGGGGTGTGGTCCTAGTGTTTGTCCCCAAATGGTTCATGAGAGTCTGCAACTTGGTATCAGTTTTATAGATGCAGGAAGGAAGTAGTAACCTGTCATTTCTCCCATTTCTAACTCCAAACAGACCCCACCCACTTTGTGGGTGTGGTCATGAAAAGCCTGAGGCCCCTGGAGTAATTGCACCAAACTGCTCTGGGCATGCTCAGTACATAGTCCTTGATGCGCACACCTTTCCACTTTCTTCAGGGACTGCTCCTGAAACCTGCAACTTACCCATTTGTCTGCCTCTCTCAACAGATCATGGGCTTCCCTAGCTGTGCTCAGAATCAATAAGCTAGGGCTATCCTGAAGGCCCTGTGAGGTCATTTCTTACACCCAAGACTGTAGACTTGCATTTAATGCAAATCAGCTTTTTGCTTATTTATAAAATACATTTTAGGGCTGGAGGGATAGCTCACAAACAAAAATATAAAATTGATTTTAGCAATCTTGTGATGGATTGGGCTAGTTGTGTGTCATAACCAGAACTCTCCCTCCCAGAATCCACAAGATTAAAATTTTCCATCTGTTGATGGCTGTCATCAATATTAAGAGTTCCACTGAATCAACTATCTCTGAAGGAAGCTGTAGCTTCAAGCCAGCTCCTAATCTAGGCTCTTCCTCAAGCCCCTGGCCCTATAGAAGGTGCCTTTCACTGATGTTTATCAAGCACCCACAAATGTTGCCCTTCACAGTTGCCCCCATTTGTTTCACTGGAACTGACACTGAGTACCAGACCCTGGGTACAATCTTCCCACTGTTCCCTGGGGCCACGCAGGATGATCATAACCTTGTCACACTTTCAGCTTTCAAACCCCAAAGTGATTCTTCACCATTTCCTTTTTTAACCTCTAAAGATTTCTCTTCCTACCACTGGGGGTGGGGGATTAATATTGACTTTAGGAGCTCATTGGAAAATAAAACAATGCCAACACTTCCAGATTGTTTTCAGAGAGAAGTTTCACACACTGAATGAAAGCATCACTGAGAACAGGGTAGAACATCATAGAAGAGAAAGGGCTCACTGTGATGTCTGTGCCATAACTTACCAGGTGATCATATCACTTACAGTTTGGCTTCACAAAAGAAGCTGACTTCATCATTATACTGCAATTACCATTTTCAGTCTTATAAAATTGGGCATCAGATATGAAAAGACCAGTCACATAACAAAATGCTAAAATAGCCTCATTTAACATTATTTAATATTAACTATGTACCTCCTTTGTGAATGAAGTAGGGAACACAACATCATTAAAAGTAATAGCAAAAAACAAAAAAAGTAATAGTATGTGGCTATACTACTAAGGACTTAAATGACTTTCACGTATGATTTTAAGTATGTATTATTCAATATTAAATAAAAGTAGAAAGATTACTTAGAACTAGGAAACTCATCTTTGGATTTCAGATGCATCCCCCTAGAAGTCTAACATCTGAATATCAGTAATGCTTAAGCTCTAGCCACATGAGTTGGGGATACCATTCTTGGGCTAGCACTTGCAATCCCCAAGGTTACTGCTAGTCCTGGAGCTCCAGATCAAGGCATAAAAACTACACAAATGTGAGGTCCATCGTTGTCATGTTACTGGGAAAAATCTTGATGTGGTTTCAAAATGAAGTCTGTAATAATAACCAACCAGTAAGACTATATTCCAACTGGCTCATGCACAGTAACACATGCTTCCTAAAGCATTCTTGCAATGAGGAATGGCTATCCTGCAACCTTTGGCAGCCACAGGCTAACACCTGCTGTCAAAGCTTTCTTTGCAGGTCAAGGCCATTTCTTCTCCACACCACAGTGCAGAACTGGGGAATTCAGCAGAGGACCTGCCAGGTGTGTGCATATATCAAGAGCCTCCTACGGCATGCACATTGGCCCTGCCTCAAAACTGCCTGCATATTGCTTTTGGGGAGAAAGGAATCAGGCTGAGTTAACCCGAGGCATGGGTCCTACAGTGAAGCCCTATCTGAAACTCATCCATCAAACCACAAATTCTAGCCAACTACTAGAGCAGAGCTGGCAAGGAACATAACATAATTAACCTCGGTGACCCTCTCCAGAGGCAAGGCTAGATTCTGCCTCTGTCTTGTTAGTCCTATGCTCTAAATCGGAAACATAGCCCTCACAGACATTTTATTTTAGACATCATAGACATAGACATCAGGGTTTTGTATAGATGGTACAACAACTTCAATTAACAACAACAAAAAGAAAGGAAGAAAGAAAAATAAGAAAGAATGAATGAAAGAAAGAAAAGAAAAATGAAGGGAAGTTCATTTGTAACATCCTATCATAATTTAAAGCTACTGGGCACCAAAGGGCTCCTAGGCATTCCTGCATGTTGCCTCCATTAATCCCTTCCTCTCTGAGAAAGCAATCATCACCCTGCCTGGAGGCTATGTCCACACTGGAAAGTGCAAGTTCCCAGCTCCAGCTGTCAGGAACTACACAATTTCTCTTCATTCAGGTCTGAACTGAAATGTCAGTTCCCCAGACAGCCTTCCCAGACCATGCAAGGGAAAGCAGTAAACTGTCCATCTGTACTTCTCACCTGTCCCCTCCCTCCCCCACCATATGGTCTTTCTTAGTTTTACCCATAGCATTTAATATTATCTGAAAGTCTTTTAAATATTTACTGATTTTTTTAAAGACTGATTTGAACATGTGTGTGACTGAGTGAAAATATGTGTACCACAAATGGGCAGGAGCCCATAGAGGCCAAGAGAGTTTCAGCTGGTTGTAAGCTACTTGTGGGTGCTGGGAACTGAACTCGGGTCCTCTATAAGAGCAATAAGTACTTTTAACCACTGAGCCGTCTCCCCAGTCCCTTATTTATTATCGTGTGTGTGTGTGTGTGTGTGTGTGTGATATGTGCATGTGAATGCAGACACATATAGGCCACCATGCAACTATAGAGGTCAGAGGACAACTTTGGGGAGTTGGTTCTCTCCTTCCTCTTTGTTGACCTTGACACATACTCCAGCCTAGCTGACCCATGATTCTCCTGTCTCTGACTTCCATCTTGCTGTAGGAGTACTGTAGGGTTTACAAGTGCACACCACCACACCTGCCTTTTTTACGTGGCCCTAAGAACTGAACTCAGTTATCACACTTGTACAGCAAATGGTTTTACCTACTGAGCCATCTTTCTGGCCTCTGGAATTCTTTTTAAATGCATTATCCAACTTCCTCCACTATAATGTGAGTTTCTTTAGATCAAGGGAACTTTCCAGTCTAGAACTAGTTCAAAGCTTTATGCTTGATGTTTATACTGACAGTATCAGACAATGGCATTTAAGTATGTACTGAAGGGGGGAGGGAGGAAAGAGAGGAGAGGGGTGGGGGATTTCAAGGCTGGCAAGAAAGGAGAGACTACACAAGGAAAGAGGAAAGTAGAGGAAATAATAGGGAAAAGATAGGAGGCAGAAGGGAGGGAGGGAGGGAGGGGGAAGGAGGGAGGGAGGGGAGTGAGGGGAGGGAAGGATGGAGGGAAGGGGAAGAGGGAGGGGGAGGGAGGGAGGAAGGAAATTCAGTGTCCTCCATTACTTTCAGGACAAAGACTTATTTAAAATATTGGAATTTTTGTGACTTAAAACCAAGTCAAATTCTGAGACACCTCTCTGAGAAAGACCATAAAGCACCTGCTAATTTCCAGGCTAAAGTCCTACAGCTCTCAGAAAATATCTTCATGCACTTTTTTATGAACCAGGAATGACCTGGTTCCAGACATCTTTCTCTGTCCCTGATAACACTCAGAAACCCCTGAAATTAAAATGCATGTTTTCTCTCGGGTTGGAAGTCATTGTTTGCTTCACTTAGATTGTTCCTCCACAGCATGATTCTCTCTGTGTGTCCCGCCCCCACCACACAGCCCTTGAAAAGCCTGACTTGACAGAGTCCCATTGTCACAAACAGCCTTTTAGAACTGGAATTTGGCTGGCTGACCACACACACCAGCAAACATCTGGACCAGTGGATGTGAGAACATTCTGTGATGACAAAAGCTTTCTGTATTGAGGATGGGATTGGAATCCTAGGGGTAACAAGGTGAGGTGCCTCAGGAGGCTGGATGTCTGGGAGGCTGGTTGACCAGTTGGCTTGAGCAACAGCCACTTGCTTTAAGAAGGATATCTGTTTGCTACTGTGACTGCTGGTGCCTTCACTGGCATACTAACACTCAGTGAGCAAACCTAGGCTTGGTCACAGTGCTGCATGTGATGAAAGCTGCTTGCTGTCCCAGGCCGAATGCTGGCTGCTTCCCGGGGTCAAGTCCCTTCTCAGTCCAGGTGAATGGAAAAGGTGACAGGTTTGATTAAATTTTATAAGTTCCATAAGACCTAGAACTGAGGCATCTGAATGTTAAGGAGGCTGTCAAATGGAAAGGTGTTGGCTGGCTAGACAGTTGTAGTCTTCTTTAGCCTTGATGAGATTAGATACCGAGTCACCTACCAGCTAAAATATCACCTAATCTCACATATTTGGCAAAAGTAAGACAAATACAAGTGAACTGTTCAGATGTACGAAATGAGAAAAATGGTGAGGAGGCAGAAAAGAAGAAATACATATTCTGTGTCAAATGTACACTTTTAAGCAGGAACTGGGTGACTGTCACTGCCCCAAAAAGAATTAAAGTCATAGTTAGGTTATATGACACATAGACTTTTCTCTGCTACTTTTTGTCAAAGCACATAAATCCAAAATGAAATAATCAATCATTAGTTTATTTTACTAATTATAAAATAACACATGCCTGTTTTGGAAAAAAAAAAAACTGAAAAAAAAATTTGAGGACTTTACTACTGATGTATCTGAAGTGCCTGAAACTTCAAAGGAATTCAGTACACACCATCAAATAAACTCCATCTATGTCCCAACTTCCCAGGATCCCAGACTCTAGGGCACAGTAGGTAAAAATGAAGGAGGGGTCAATTAATGGCCAAGTCTATCTTCTAAGTAATTCAGCCTCAGTCTCTCTGCATCTAATCACAGTTGTCTTATTCCTGGCCATTTTTATCTGTATCCTGTAGGACTTAAAAATGGAGGTGCCTCATCTAGGCAGACCACACTTATTGCTCTGACTGGACTAAACTGGATGAAATTTTGTACACTCAGTCACTACTCCCTCAATGGCCTCTGTCAGGTCACCAAGACAATGCAAAAGAAGCCACAGGCTCCACTCAACTCTGCTGCCAGTTGTTTAATCATATTTTTCTGTTCCCAGTACCAAGAACAGGACCAGCATGCTTATGCCTTGCAAATACACTGCATGCAACCACAAGGAGAACCACCCAGCCCACTGAATCCAGCACAGAATTGATCAACCCACTGTTAGAGGTAGCTGCAGCCACAATGTGATGCAACCCGGAATCACCTGGGAAGAAGGAACCTCCACCGAGGAATTGCTGCATCAGATTAGCCTGTGGACATGTCTTTGAGGCATTTTCTTAATTGCTAATTGATGAAAGAGGGCCCAACACACTGTAGGTGGTACTCTCCCTAGGCAGTTGGGCATAAGCTGTACAAAATAAGTCAGGCAGGGATAACAAGCCAAAATCACCATTCCTCCATGACCTCTGCTTCAGTTCCTGCCTCCAGGTTCCTGCTTGAGCTCTGCCTTGGTTCCCTACAATGGACTTAAGCTACAAGATGAAATAAACCCTTCCCTTCCCCAAGTGTTTTTGATCATGGTGTTTATCACACATCAGAAAGCACACCAGAACATCAGCTATGGCTCCCATGAAAAGACCATTTCCATAACCCAAAGGGTCCCACACCTGCCTGTGAGCCCCGTCCACCTGCTTCATTTGAAAATACTGAAAAATTTACATACCACATTTCCGTTTTTATCTTAGTACGTGCTAACCATATGAAAGAATGTGTTTCACTGGTAGTTTCATACATGTATATTGCATGATTCAATCATACTCATGTACATCTATCACTCTCTTGATATAGGCGACAGGGCAAGAGGGGAAGGAAAAGTTTAAAGGACATTTTGCTTCAGCTAGATTTTTTTTTTAATTAGCATCTGATCACCCTGTGGCAACATACCACATAACACTGTTAGTATTCTCCATACTGCTTTTAAGGACCAAGGGGCAAGACAAACATCATATAGCATTAACAACAACAAACATTAATTTCAGATGTTTAGTCAGGTCTCTTATTATTTCTGTTGTTATTACTGTTATTATTATTATTATTGTAAATCTCCACAAAAACAAAATGTTATTATTGTACATATGCCCCTTTTATATAAAAAGGGGAGAAAAGGCTAACAGAGAGTAAGTATCTTATAAGTGGCAAGGCCAACATTCAAACTAAACCATGATGGTTAGCTTTAACTGTAAACTTGACACAGCCTAGAGTCATCTGGGAAATGAGTCTGTCATTAAGAGCTGTCTGCATTGGGTAGGACTATCTGCACTGGGCTGGCCTGTGGGAATGTCTGTGGAGGACTATCTTAAGTTAACTGATATGGGAGGACCCAGCCCATTGTAGGCAGCAGCATCCGGTAGGCAGGGAGCTCTTAACTGAGTAAAACCAGAGAAATTGAGCTAACTGCAAGGAAGCAAGTATGCATTCATTTGTCTCTGTTCTTGAGATGATAGCTGTCTCAAGCTCCCCCAGCTGTGGCTTCCCCATGGTGACCGACTGTAACCTGGAACTGTGAGCTAAAATAAACCCCTTTTTCCCTAATCAACCTTTTTGCAAGGCACTTTATCACAGCAACAAAAATGAAGCTAGAATGTAAGGTATAGTCCCCAAGTCCGCATTCCTAATCACCCTATAGTACTTACCATTTTACCAAGAACACTTTTTTAGATATTGTGCATGCAAAAGGTATACAATCTTCTACAAAATCATTGCAGCATGTTATTCTTTATTTATTGAGAACCAATCATATGTTTTTAAAGCACAAGTTTCTAACCCTTGTGTCATGGAGGCTGACATGGGAATTTTACTTTGGCATCCTGCATTGTGTTTCATAGTCCTGATATTAGATAATCAGGGTCAGCATCAAACAAAAGCTGCCATGATGACTAGTTGACACAGAAACATAATGCATAACTTTACATCAGGCTCCATATCCAGCATAATTTATATTCATAACAAAAATGGCAATCGCCCAGTCTCTGACATATGGATTTATGGCCTTGTCCAAGGCCAAGTCAAGGCACATTAGCTGAGTGTATCTAAACATCTGACTTTAATCATTGCACTGAAAATAGTCAGGCATTAGGGGCTTACAAGTCTGTTTCACCGAGCATGAGAAGTTAAGAGGAAATTGAGTTTTGAAGAGGAGGGGTGAGATAACGTGTTTTTAATTCAACATCATCTTTTCTTCATGGTATGTGAGTTGTCCCTGTTCCCTTCCCTGCTCTCACGGTAAAGGACCCAGCTATGGCCAATGTTGCTAAGTCAAAGTAAGGCAGAAGACAGAGGGAAGACTCTGTGCACATCTGTCAGCTATTGTGATTTTACACTCTTTGTAGTTCTATGTGGTCCACAACAGCCTCTTCCTACCTCCCCCACCCTGTTAAAATGAATAATAGAGGGTTATTAGCTTTTCGGTCACTCCCGGATACTTGGAGGAATGAGTTACTATAAATCTGTAATCTATTTTTTTCCTCATATAAACATAAGGAGCTGAAGTTTAAACTAAATGTATTTATTACCCTCTAACAATATTTCCCATTCTACCAGGAAGGAGGGGGACACGGCCCCATCCAGCCCTGAAGGGATCTGCATGGAAACCCAGCACCAGCTATCCATGGTCTAGTAATCCTCAGCTCTCCATCAACTTCCTCTCCACCACTTCCTTCTGATAAACCGCAGGAGCCTCCCCTAGTCTTTTTTTAAAACCTCATTTATCCTCCTCCAGCTTGAGGTCACCGAGTGGAAAGGACCTCGGTCTCAGCTACCCACAACAAAAACAACCATGCTGCCGAAATACTCTCAGCTGCCAGGATTTTTGTTTTAGGTACTAGGGACAGAATGAAGCCAGGAGTTTGCAGAGGCTAGACAAATGTTCAGCCCTAGACCAGAATAAAATGTTAATATCTTTCTCTTTTTTCTGCTACATAAATTTGTATTTCAGATGATTCTTTCGAGGTCCACAAGACTTCAAACCATTTGGCCAGATTTTCTCTGCCCCCACCCCACCCCACCCCATCCCCACCCAGCCAACCAACCAACCCTTATTAAGTCTACATGTTGCATTTAGTAAAATACCTATTTTTACAGTTTTATAATTTAAACCAGTCCCTAAGAGGAAAAAAAATTGTATCAATATGTAAGGGAAGAACAGAATTCTTTATCAGAACCTGGATATCTGTCCTCCCAGATCACCTTTCAGATCTGGTTAGTGAATTCCAGGTTTGGGTTCGTAAAGTAATTATAATGCAAATATACCACCCCAGCATCTTGCTACATTTAAAAATAAAAAAGTCAAAGGCCACTCTGCCCCACCAGATTATCACTTTCCCTAGCATCTTTTTTTCTGGGCAAAGACTTAACTTCTGGCCACCAGTTTGACCCAAGGAAAAGACTGGTTATTCCTGAATCCAGAAGGATATGACTCATCCCTGTTCATCTTCAGGTGCCACAGCCTCTCGAAGCTCAGTCTATCCTCCTACAGCTCATTTCCCCATCACTGTCTCATTATCCTAACAGCATATAGCAGGAACAACACACACAAAATAACCTCTCCCTCTCCCTCTCCCTCTCCCTCTCCCTCTCCCTCTCCCTCTCCCTCTCACTCTCCCTCTCTCTCTCACTCTCCCTCTCCCAATATCTAAGACCCAGGCTAACATATATAAACTGACCCAATTACCTCATCCTTTTTAAAAATATTGCCCTAAAAATAAAAATTTTAGAGTCTGACATTTTACTTCTATTTCCCCTTACGGTTACAAAATCTCACGGCACTTAATATCCTTAAGTAACCTTCCTAGATCCTAGACTATCTAAAAATCTTCAAACATGAAAAGTGGGGGTTGAGATATGTAATTCAACACCTAGGACCACAGCTGCTGGACATCTCCGATACGTAATTACATTTCATTTCTTGGTATCACTGGATTTTCAACTGGTCTCTTTCTTGGACATGCTTAAAATTATTTGGTTGAAAAGCAACCTCCATATGAAATCTTCAAGTGGTACCCAATAAATCACTGCTGTGCTTTCCAGATGCCAACGCATAACTGAGTGTGAGCGCTGGGGGGCCGGGGGAGGGGGGTGGTCACAGCCTCAAGCTGGGAAAAATACAAACAGTGTGAGCTTGGAGTTTTACTGTTGTCATTGCTAACTATCATTCCCTGAGATTTATTTTAAACAAGGGCTTTCTATCTATTCCAGGACTGCTGCGCTTTCTTACTGTAGGCTAAGAGGATTAGCAACTAGTAGCACACAGGGATGGGCAGTACAGCTGTCAATCAGAATCACACAGTGAATCGCAGTCAATCAGGGAGACAGGACTAGCAAATTTGCGGGTCTCTTTCACTAAGGAAGTGTGAAATGCAGAACGGTATTTGGCTGGTAAATTTTAATGGTGATTTCGGTCATGAGACGTTAGAATGCCATATGATCAAAGGAGCAGTTCGATATTAAAAGCTGTGTGCACATTATCTCTCTATTATCCCAAGAATAACACCCAGTAATTTAAGAACGTAAGCTCTGGAGCCAGACTGCTTGGGGTCAAACCCCAGCCTGACTACATTGAGATACATCTTTTAGTTTAGGGAATATCACATTACAATATGACATTATAGGACACAGGGTTGTCTCCTATGTCCTTCAATAATAGTCTCTACCTAAAAAGAGCTGTTCAGGGATTCAGTGAATGAACCTATAGTTCAGATAGGAATGGCTGATGCACAGGAAAAACTTGATATTAGTTTTTACCATTTCAGGACATCATCATCATCTACTTTACCTGGAACATTCTCCCTATTTCCTCACTCCACCACATCTTTCACTAGATTTATACATCTTAGTTCAAATTTTTCTTAGAGTTAGATAAGAGTAGGTCCCCATGCTACACTCATGTAGCATTTCTCTATCGCATCCCAAGTGCCTAGGTCTCCTGGGACATGGCTGATCATCAGGAAATATTGCATGATAAAATAGGTGAGCAGATGCTTAGAGGGTATATGAATTATGTTTATCTTCTTCCTCTCTCAAGAGAAAAACGTATTCAGTAAAAGATTTACATGCTCTAGAAATGCTTTACAAATATATTCAAGGGCTGAGTGTGGGAAGACTTTGAGTCACACCTGGGCTATAACATGAAAGAAAAAAAGGACCCGAAGATGGTAAGGAATGTCTCAGGCTGGATATATGTCTACAAACAGAATGGACAGGTTGGTAGAGTAGAGTTAGTTTGTCTGAGAGATGAGTGTGAAGGTGGGACATGGATAAAGGGTCTGGCCATGGAGAAGCCAAGGAATAGCAAAGTGATATGGTACCCATGTCCGAGGCAAACAGCGTCCACAGACCAGGAAATAAGTAGAGAAGTAGCTCACTGTGCGTTATAGATTGACAAGGCTGGTCTGTGGATCACACGGATGGTGTCCGTGAACTTGAGAGGGGACAAATTGAATCTTGATTGTACTAAATCTGACTGAATTTTAATATATGGAAGCTATTTCTAATCCACAGTAATAGTTGGAAATATTTCCACCACAAAAGAAAGGATCTTTGCTATATTACTATTGTTACAGATATCAAAAGCACCTTTTATTGTCAACAAGTTTAAAAGTACAGAAATTTTAGAACCAGGGATAAATCATGTTACTTTGTATTTTTTAAAGAAGCTATGTGGTATTATTTTAAAATTTTCTAATATTTACATCACTTACTCCAGAATAACCAGTCTCCTTTATAGCACTATGTCTTTCTTTATATATTTAACATTCTGTGATGGGGTCCATTGACTTTGTAAGAGAACTTAAGTAATCCATGGTACCAATAAATAAATGAATGCATGCATACATACATACATACATCATTAAAATCTTCTGACTGTAAAAATGTTGCTACAGAAACAGGAGAATCAGTGATGGTTAGTTTTTTTCATTTGTTTGTTTGTTTCATTGGTTTAGTTGGTTTGGATATTTGTTTGTTTGTTCATTTGTTTTGTGGTTGGTTGGTTGGTTTTTGTGTGCTTTTACAAAAAAAAAAAAATATTGTGATCATGCTAGGTACAATGTCACTTGGGAGGCAGAGGTAGTCAGATCGCTGTGAGATCCAAGCCAACCTGGTCTACATGGTGAGTTCCAGGCCAGTCAGGGCTACACAGTAAGATCCTGTCTCAAAAAAGAAAAAGAAAAAAAGAAAGCCCAAAAAGTGATAATTATTCTTTTGACTTTTTTAACAAGTGTGGGAGAAATGAGAGTACTGTCTGTCACTAACCCAGACAGAAGGTGACAAGAGGCAAAAGCTGGGCTAACAAACTCATCCACAACAGAAACAGGAACCCAAAATGAATCCCTAAATATTCAGGGCCTCATACTTGCCAGTGGCCGCCAAGGATGATGTTGTTTTAGCTTTTTATCCTTTACTCTTTTGGCTTTTTGAGGGCTCAGCTACCTCGTTCCCAAATAAATCACACACGGAGTCTTATTCTTAGTTATGACTGCCCCGCCTTAGCTTGGCTTGTTAGCCAGCTTTTCTTATCTTTAAATTAACCCATCTAACTTTTCCTCTGGGCTTTTATCTTTCTTACTTCTGTATCCCTTTTCTTTCCTTCTTACTCCATGGCTGGCTGGGTGGCTGGGTGGCTGAGTGTCTCTCCCCAGCCATCCTCCTCTCCTTGTTCTCTTGCTGCTCCTTCTCCTCCTTTCTCCTTCTATTTATACTTTCTGCATGCCAGCCCCGCCTATCCTTGTTCCTGCCTTGCTATTGGATGGCCCTTTAGCTCTTTATTAGACCATCGGGTCTGTTAGACAGGCAAAGAACCACAGCATCATGGGGTTAAACAAATGCAGCATAAACCTAAGTCACACAACTTAAAATAATATTCTACCACAGTATGGGAGAGGCTTCAGTCAGCGACAAAGTACGTTCTCTTTCCCACCACATTTTCCTGAAGTGCATCTGAGCAGAGCTGTGGCATCCAGGTCAGAATGTAAAGGGGTCTGAGGGTAGATCCTTCATGAGCAGACACAGAAGGACCATTGATGAAACCAGCAGTAGTGGCGGCAGGGAGAAGACTGTCTGTCCTACAGCACCAATAACACAGACCTTAATGGATGAGCAGAGGTAAACCGAGATGTGTGGAAGTCTTAATGGAACCAAATGAAGCTATCCCAAAGAATGTGAAAAATCCAATTGCATGTAAGATACAATCTATGGACCCTGGAATCATGCACCTGGCTCCCAGTGTCAACCAAACTGGGTCTTGGGACACAGCCTCCCTTGTTTTTAAAAGGCAATAGGATGGAAATGTATTCCAGCCTAGGGTTACTCAATGAAATCAGCCCTGACTCTACCCCAATCCCATACTTTCACTGAATCCCACAAGTCACTTCCTTTCTTCATCTCTCTGTCTTTCTCTGCCTGTTCTCTGTATGTGTCTCTCTGTCTCTGTGTCTCTGTCTCTGTCTCTCTGTATCTCTGTCTCTCTCTCATTTGCATAAAAGAACTTTTGATATCCTAAGATATAAAGCCCTTCTAGCAGCTCATTTTCAGGAAATTTAAATCAATTATCTTTCTTAGTCATTAAGACAAATAATTTTACTTTTAAAGAATTTATAGCTAAATTGTTGGATCTGGAAGCAAAACTCTTAAAAAAATGGAGGAGGACAGTGACGCTCTCTGTTATTCAAGTCAATCGGTTCGTGAAATGAAAACTAATTTAGCATTTGCCCTTTCTTTTGGAATGAGTAAATTGGGCAATTTTCATATTGTTCCAAATTGCCCTGCAGTTGTAAAGACTGGTTACACTATTGGACCAAAAGGGCCAGGAGTGAACTCCCAAAAGATTAATACAGTGTTACTGTATCATGACATCATTTAAAGGACTCACCCATACGTTCATCTCAACACAAATTCTGAATAAAAACCAACTATCTCACAGCCATTAAAGTGTTCCCTTTCCTCAATGTAGATGCATTTGGGTGACAACATCTTTAAAATAGTGTGTGTGTGTGTGTGTGTGTGTGTGTGTGTGTGTGTGTGTGTGGCAGGGGGGATTCACACATGTGAGTGCAGAAACACAAAGAGTCCAGAAGAGGACGTCAGAGTCCATAGAACTGGAGGTACAGATAGTTGTGAGTCACTCAATATGGTGCTATAGAAACTAAACTAAGGTCCTTATCAAGAGCAGTGCTCTCTCTTAATCATTGACCCATCACTCCAGCCCCAAATGACAACATTTTAAGTATAGCAAGAATATCCAAATTTTTTTTAAAGATTACCAAATCAAACAATTTACCCAGTATCAAGCTACTGTTGACTGTATGGGTTACTTTTCTCAGTGGCATAACAAGAGCAACTTAAGGGCAGAGGGTGCATTGTTTGGCTCATAGTTTGAGAGGATCTAGTCCACCACAACAGGCAAGGCATGGTAGCAGGAGTATGGGACAGCCACTTGCCCTGCATCCACAGTCAGGATGAAGGCCCCTGCTCAGATCACTTCCATTTTTATCTTTTTAATCAACCCAGAACTGACCTTGGAATAGTGCTGCCTATATTCAGGGAGCATTTTCCTTGTTCAGTTATGCCTTTCTGGAAACATCTTCATAGACATGCCTAGCCTGTATATCCACAGTTAAGTTGACAGTGAAAATTAAATCACACTGATTGTCACTAGATTTATTGTCCAAGTCTGGATGTCACAATGGAGATACTTTATCATTGGCCATACTAATCCCCTGATACTCTTGGGCCTGAACAGTCCCAAGAAATGTTTCTGGCTAAATACTTCCTAATGAACTGCCTCAAAGCTGAAAGCCCCCACCACTACACCACTCATGAATAATACTGAGTCAACAAATCAGGCTGCACATGGTTGCATATGGTCACCTACATTTTTTAAAAAAATGACATGAAAAATAAGCCAAATCCTAGCATCACTTCATTATTAAAGAGCTCATCACAGAATTTCAAGACAAGTTTCTAAGTATATTTTAATTAATAAGAACTCAGAAATCAAATACACTGCTTCCCATACTCTCTTTGTATAACCCATGTAATAATCCAATCAGGACCACTAACAAGTTATAAAAGATACTTTTAATCAAGATGGAAATGCAGACAAATTATTCTGGGTCACTGACCGCTACAACTGAGCTAAAATGCCTTAATTCCTAAAGCAAATTGCTGCTCTTCCCTAGTACTTATGTGAAAGAAACCTCAGAACTAATTTAGGAGGTTTTGTGGCAATAGTTACTAAAATCCAGGAACTATTCTGCCTGTAACTTTACCCTTGGAACAATCCACCTATACTCAGATTTCCAACCAGCCACTGACATCTTCTAAAGGGCCAAATGAAATGAAGATGTTTTAATTTCAGAAGAAAAAAGCAACACCTATAGATGCAGCTGCTCTCTCTCTCTCTCTCTCTCTCTCTCTCTCTCTCTCTCTCTCTCTCTCTCTAATTCCATAAAATCACTCAAGAATCAACCCCATAGGCTCATTTATTTGAAAACTTGGTCCCCAGTTGTTGGAACTTTTGGGGGCAGGTTAGGAGGTGTGTCACTGGAGGTAGGCTTTGAGGCTTTAAAAGCTCACACCTTTCACACTTAGCTCTCTCTTCCTCCTGCTTGTAGGTCAAGATGCGAGTTCTCAACTATTCCAGCCACCATGCCTTTGCTCAACCATCATGGACTCTAACCTTCTGAAACTGTAAGCCCAGTTAAATACTTTCTGTTGTAAGTTGCCATGCTCAAAGTGTTTTATTTCAGCAACAGAAACCCTAACTAGTTCAGTTGATTCTTAGGCCTTATCTCCCTATGCTTTCCCAGGAGGAAGACTGGAAACATGGCATTTTAAACATAGGCACAAGCATCAGCTTGGACCACGTTTCTGAATTCTTTTATCTCAATCTTCTTATCCCTAATATGGGATCACAATGGAGGCTGGATGACTTGCTGTAAAATACCAAAACTCTCAGAGTCATGTTATATTTTCAGAGTCAGAGAAATCTACCTACATAGAATGTACCAAAGGGGGGGTGTCTTAGGCAGAGAGCTGCTCACAGCCAGGCATCCCCGTTCAACCTTCTCTGTCTCACTAGCCCCTAAAAACCTTCATTTACCTCTTACACCATGAGTCTTCTCTACTTGCCCAGCACACTCTCCTTCACTTCAGTGCCTTCCTCAAGAACCATGTCAGATACTCTGCCCTCATTCATCAGACCTAATATCTGACCTCTGACTAGGGACAGGGTGTTGACCAAGATGAGATATGAAACAAAGGGCTTGGAAGACAGTTCCGTTGGGAAAACACTTGCCTTTATAAGCATGAAGATCCGACCACACAGAAATGTGCAGAATGTGGTGGCACAAGCTTGTAATCCCAGCACTGCAGAGGCACAGATGAGAGGATCCCTGCAGTTCACTAACTGCCAGTCTCATCTAATTAGTGAGTTCCAGAACAATGAGACCCTGTCTCAAGGAGTGTTCTGGAAGCGGACACCTGAGGTTCTTGGCCTCCACACACATGTGCACAGCATGCACACACAGCTAGCTACCTACACATGCACTCATACACAGAACAGACACAGACACACAGACAGACAGACAGACACACACACACACACACACACACACACACACACAGACACACACACACACACACACACACACACACACACACACACACATTTAAAAGGAAAGAAAAGATACAAAACCAGTTTCATATATATAACTGAACCAGCAGAAGACCAAGTGCTTTGTAAGTGTGTCCCAGTTTGTTTCTAGGACATTTTTATAAAAATGGTACAAAATTGGCCAGGTGTGATGGCATACACACGTCTTTAATCCCAGCATTCAGGAGGCAGAGGCAGGAGGGCCTCTATGAGTTGAAGGTCATCCTGGTCTACATAGAGAGCTCCAGAACAGCCAGGACTACATAGAGATCCTATCTCAAAATCGAAACAAACAAACAAACAAAAAGGCAAATAAGAACACACACACACACACACACACACACACACACACACACGTATTAAATCTAGTTAGATTCACTTAGTAGAACCACTGAGTGATTAAATTTCCAATTACAGAATACCGTAAGCCAGAGTTTAAAATCATGAAACTTGGAGAGTAGGAGGAGTCAGCTCTCCATAGTCCATCCTTCCAGACCCTAGGCTTAGTCTGCCAGACCACCTCAGTAAGCAATATCATGATGAGAATCATGAAGGAAAGAGCAAGTGGTGGCTGGGGGATGGATGACATCTGTGATTGATTGGTTTTGCCTCACCTTGCTTTTTTGTTCCCAGTGTGGCCCTTTCCCCTTGAGGCACAGAGGGACCACATCAGCCCTACCAATATAGGGACACTGATTGTGTCTTCCAGGACTGTCCCAGCAGGGGGTAAGGTAACGGAGCACACCATGTAGAATCTAGACTCATCAAGGATTTTTTTTCTCTTTTTACCTACATCACAAGAATCAGAACCAGGATGAGTCACATTTTACTAATAATTAGGAAGTTGGGAGGATATGCATTACCATGAAAGTGCAACTGGCCTCCCCAGAAGAGCTGAAGCCACCAGATACTGACCCTGAACTAATATCTGAGATCCTGAGAACACCCAGCAGTGATATTCACAGTAACCTAGAAGCATAGAGCTCACACACAGCCATGTTCTCACACTGGTAAAAATGTCCCTGACTTGTGAACAAATGTCACCAACTCTTATTTGCTCTTCCTGAAAAATTTTAACACTGCGAGGGTGCTGTTCATTGAAACCTAAACCTGTGTCCTTCCTGAACCTGTTATAATGAATAAATAACCATGCCAGTTCACTTCAATAGTTATCACACACAACAAAGGAAGCTCAGCAATCCAGCCACTCTGTTGTCTCAATGACAAAAATGTTGTCACTATGACACTATAATTGACTGCTGGACTCTTAAATTGAGGCCTTGGGGAATCCAACCCTCAAAAACCTTAACATTGCAGTAATTTCCCCATTAAATGCTAACCTTTTAGTTTCCCTGGTAAAAGAAAACAGAGTTAATGAGAGCCATCACCCATGCCTTGGAGAGCGAACGAGGGTCAAGCTTCTACCTCCCCACTCCCCTGCCCCCCCCCCCGCCCCCGCTCTGTGTGCAGAAGGGAGCCCTTCTCATTCACTCTGCTGACCTCCACTGGATTTTCCAAGGACCTGGAAGTAAATGCTGAGCTTCTGATGACATCACTACAGCCACTCTAGATAATTTACTGGAAAAAAAAAAAAATGGAAGTAACCAACCATAAAACACCCAAATTCTGAAAGTAGGCTTTTCATAAACATAAATCAAGAGTCAGAGAAGAACTATAAAGTAGCTTTGGAAATGTTAGTTAATTATGTTTCTCTGAGGCAGAAACATTAGATTTGGTCCCAGGGTAGTTTGCCTCACTGCCCTCCTGAAAGAAAGATTGACGTTATTAAGAAGAAAGCAAAAGTGATTGATAGAGATGTGGTTGTGTCAGAAAGCTAAATAATAATAATAATAATAATAATAATAATAATAATAATAATAAACTCAAGAACATTAATTTTATATAAGCAAAGTAAAACAAGTTGCTCTCTTGAAACCAGTGGAGACTTCCTAAACATTCTGGAACATTCTATACACTGAACCATTAACATACTCTCTCTGGTCTCATCTCTCCTTAGACTTAATCCTATAATTACCTTCTCTATTAAATAATTACAGTTTTTATCTTAGCCCCACATCATCTCAAAAGTTCAACCCTTGTTCTCAATGAAAATCTAATCTGCCTAATAAGCTTTTGTCAACAGTTACTATGAACAGGATGCTATGTGAGGACTGCAGGGGGAGGGAGTGGTGATAGGCTATGCAAACAAGTGAGATGCTTCCTGCGCACACTCAGTCAATAAAATTGCAGAAATATGAAATGGTGGAGTTTTATGAAGCATTACAGCACTTGCTGCTCTTCAAGAACACCAGGGTTTGATTCCCAGCACCCTATATGGCAGTTCACAACCATCCTTAATTCCAGTGCCATGGCATCCATCGCCCTCTCCTGACCTCCACGGGCACTGCACAAGCACAGTGCCCAGACATCCATTCTAGCAAAACACACATACATATAAAATAATAAATAAATAACCCTTAAAAAAGACAGACATCCCAAAGCCTAGGATAAGTTCAAAAATGAAGATTCATAATAAACATACAAACAAAAGTCGAATTTGAGTAATTAAATTTTTAAAGGATTATGCATGAATGTGACTATCATAAAACTTGAAAATTTTACAAATGGGTTAAATATCAGAGATGCTTTAAGAAAGCATCGACACTATTTTTAAAACCTTGATAATATTAAGAAAGCTCAATAATAATTAAGCAATATCTAATAATAATATAGCAAATAATATAAAGCAAAATCAATAAAATACATGGACACATACTATGTGAGATATATATATATACATATATATATCAGAACAATAATTATTTATTAACAGGTAAAGGCTCTGTACCCACCTCTCCTATCACTCAGGGAAATCCATGGATCAGCACCAGCTGTCAGTGACATCTGGCTGCCCTATGGGCCTCTGAACAGACATCAGAGCCAGAGCTGCACTGGCCCATGAACCACACCCCAATGGTGAAGCTACTCTCCCCTCACTGGAAGGATGATTATGGTTAAAGATGCTGTGAAGGAAAACTGCCATTCTGGGAACCAGCCTGTGTTGGATATGCAGCATCAACATACAAGCCACTAAAATGAGGGCCCCTGTTGTCCATGAAACACAATGCAATCTCCCCTGGGTCAGACATGCATAATTATGCCAATGAATTTATCCCATTCATTTTCCTCTGGACCCACGTAGACCACATTAACCTACTAAACACTCCTTAGTTGTCCCCACAAATTAAAGCTCAAAGATGCTGTCCTTCAAATAAATATGTAAAATCAAGCTCCACATAGTGGTATAGGAGTGTGAGGCAGGAGGAGCACGTGATGTAGGCCAGCTGGGCTCCATGGTGAGTCCTTACCTCAACAAACAAACAAAAACCCTGAAATTAAATTGTTTTAATTACACTCCGGTAAAGCAGTGTATTTCGGCAGTGACAGTATGGGCTGGGTGGGAGCTGTCAACGTGCCACAGTTTCATGTGACAGAATCTACTGTAATTCTAACCTGTCTTCTCAGAAAGCCAGGGAATAGGCATGGCATTCACAAGATTAACAAGGCTTGCCACAGGCACTCTGTGTATTAAGAAGGTCAGCTAGAATGCACTATATTGAAAATATATAGGATTGGAGCTGGGGAAATAGCTCAATGGATAAAGCACCTGCCCTGCAAGCATGAACTGGAGTTTGGGTTCACAGAACCTATGTAAAAAGCTGGGTAGGAATTATGGCTGCTTGAAATCCCAGTACTTAGAAGATAAAGACAGGGGACTCTAGGAGCAGGCAAAACTGGTCAAATCAGTAAGCCCTGGGTTCAGCTAGAGACCCTGCTTCAGTAAATAAAACGAAGAACAATCGGGGAAGACACCCAACATGTGAGGAAGACACTCTGGCCTAGACACACATACATATATGCATGTGTACCTGCACATACGTGTGCGCACTCACATTCAAACACGAATACACACACATGCATACCACACATGAATAAAAACAAGAAGAAACTATACAGGGTTAATGCAGGAAGTGGGTAGAAATTATCATAGCTATTGGAAAATATCCAAACAAAAGGCTCTGTCGGCCAACCTAAAATGGGAAAGAAAATCTTTAAAGCTTAAATTCATGATATACATCAAATGGGAAATTCCATCTTGTACTCCTACCGCAAGACTAAATTAACTAATAAAATTCTTAATGAATGGTCAAGACATTCTTTACAGCATTTCATCTATTTTCCTAGATTTGAGTCTCTGGGAAAATATTTAACTCACGATAACCGTGTAAAAACCCCAGCATGAGCCAGTTCATCCATGTGTAACCCTATTCATTTCATTTTCAGCATTTGAATCCTAGGTTCAAAGAGGATTTAAACATCTTTTTCCCCCTTGGTTTTCTGAGACAGGGTTTCTCTGTAACAGCTCTGGCTGTCCTGGAACTCCCTCTATACACCAGCCCCACCTACCTCTGCCTCCTGAGTGCTGGGAGGAATGAACCACCACCACCCGGCTGCATGTAAAAATCTTTAGCTCTGACATTTCTCTAGCAAATTTCAAGGTGGAGTGTGTGCTGTACAGCTACTTTCTCATTCCCACCAATACATGCCAGAAAAGAACATGTCAGGATTATTTTCTATACCTTCCATTTTGTTTCTTATTGATGCTTATGTTAAGCTCTATCTAGACAGCATCAAGTGTCCAAACTATGTTCTAGAGCCTGGATACTACAGCACAATAATAATTTTAATTAGTGTATGTATATACAAGGGTTGGAGGAGAGTGGAGAGAAGGGGGTGAGAGGGAAGGAGAGAGAGAGAGAGAGAGAGAGAGAGAGAGAGAGAGAGAGAGAGAGAATACTCCAGTTTTGTCCCAGCAGCAATTGCCAAGAACACATCATTCTTCAAACATTATTCCTGAGATAGTCCAATCTAAAATAGACACCTGACTTGACATTTATAATGAACAAGAAGCTGGGAAATAACCTGACCCTTTCTGGGAAGTTAAAATAAAAGAGCAGGTACTTTTCAAGCTACCATATGACACAGTTTAAGAAATGTGGGATACTCTCCCTAAGAGTCTTCTCTCTATATATAAGGTGACCTTTGGGAACTTTGAAATTTGGTTTCTGTTGTTACTATTAGGTTTTTTGTTTAAGTGATTTCAGTTACATATTTTTATTTCTGTGGATGTCCAAATGCAGCTAAGGGCAGCTACTGGGGCCATCATCTTGGTCTGAATCTTAAGTTTTATTTCTTGGGAATTTAATTTCTCTAAGCTTCATTCAGTTTCTGCCTCAAAAAAGAAAAAGAAAAAGAGAAATGAAAAGACATGAAGAGTAAAATTAGCTGCATATATAAAGTAGATAAATGCTCTTCAGCACTTCAGCTAGAGAGCCCTCAGTGAGCATATATGCCATCTACAACCTAACCTGTTTGATCTCACAGACACATTGAGGATCTCTGCATCAAAGAGCCTTCTCCCCACGGACAACTGTATTCATTTTGTTGTAACCAAACAAACCTCTCAAGTTGCCCCATTGTCTCACCTTTCAGCCCCCTTCAGGAGAAATGGTCTCTTAGGTTCTCCCCCTCTCCGTGCTTCCTTTGGTGGGGTGGGGGTGGGGTTCTTTCTCATTTGTTCCATTGACCATTCGGTTTGTTTGGTTGCTTGCTCAGTTTAGTGTGATTTCAGAAAGGACCTCACCCTGTAGCTGAGGCTATCCTTGAACTCTCCATCCTCCTATCTCAGCCTCCTAGGTGATAAAACTGAGGTATGCTCTACCACACCTGACTCTGTTGGTCTTAAGGGAAGAAATAAATAAGTTAATGGATAAGGTCATCTATAGTATTTGAAACAGCAAATTATTTCAGAATAAATGATGGGTTAGTTTGCACCAAGCCTCCCATGAAACTCTACCTCCTCCCTTTTGTGTGTTCATGTGTTTTGTTTTGTTTTTGTTTTTTCGAAACAGGGTTTCTCTGTGTATCCCTGGCTGTCCCGGAACTCACTCTGTAAACTATGCTGACCTTGAACTCACAGAGATCCACCTGCCTCTGCCTCCTGAGTGCTGGGAATAAAGGTGTGTGCCACCACCGCCTGGCTTACCCCCTCCCTTTCTAACAACTCATGCTCCTGCCACCCCTATAAACAAATAATAAAGCAGACAAAAAGCAAATTTGAATGTATCTGTGCAAAGCTTAAATAACACTTCACAAGGGGACAGAGCAATGAGAATCCTGTAAATGTTAATTACCTGGAGTCTTAGAATTCTTCTATCTCCTTTAATGTCTCTGGACATGACAGCACAAAGAAGTCCTATATTTTCTAGAATTAAAAAGGAACCACTTTCCAACTAGGCAGCCAGGGCTGTGCATTTCACTTATGCAAAAGTGAAGAAGTAAGAGGGATGGGCATTTTAAGCCATCCTCAGCAACCCATCCCAAAGCAAGGTTGGGATGGTAGGCCTGGAGAGAGAGAACTCACCCCATAGCCTTTGTCCACCTTCCTCTACGGGCTTCTTTCTGAGTGAGAACAGGATGTGTTCTGGAAATAAGCTGCAAGGACAGCTCCACACCTGGAGAAAAATGCACAAAGCCACCTTGTGCTGAACCTGCAGCTTCTCTGCTTTCTGCATGCCAGACCCCAAAAGACACCAGTTACATACACTTTCCTAGGGTCTCAGCCAAACCTTGTATGTTACCTGCTCACTCCCCACCAAAGGGCAAAGTTCTATGCTAAGCCTTAGTAAGAGCTAACAGATAAATAAAGTGGGACAAAAACTCCAAAATACTGTTTTATACAAAAATAAAGCAGTAATTTCCTTTGCCTATATAATATGGACAATAGAGCAATGCAGACATTGATGTGCACACAGTCTGAACCCCTGAACAGCCAGCGTTACCTGCCCATACCCATACTCCTAATGAATGAATAAAGAGATGAAATCAAAGCTCATGGGAAATTTTCCTAAAGAAAACCCCCCATAAGTCTGGCATGCAGAAGCAGGTTTGCATGTTGAAATGTACCTTTTTCACTTCTACTATTATAAGATGTTAAATGGCAGAATCATCAGAGTAAATTGAGATCCACTGAAAGTTCTTTTGTCCCTTTAAACACACAAAATGACCTTAGCCCCTTGGTACAGAAAAACAAACAACAAAACTTCAGAGACTGTATAAAGACAACAATTGTACCATATTTCATTTTAGCCTCCAAAATGATTCCAGCAATTTTCGAGTTTGTGGGGTAAATAAAAATCACTAGGAAGTACCTATGGACACTCACAGAATATTCTGTGGTGATAATTCAAGGAACAACTACCAAATCTCTACCAGTCCAGATGGTTCCAGTTGCCAATGAAACCATGGTATTATCTAGCCCAGGAAAAAACCCCAAAGTGGGTGAGCTGAAGAGCTCTGGATTCCACAGTGTACATGGTTCCTCATTCTCAAGCTGGCAGCAAGATGGTGCGGCAGCTCTGCCCATCACCACAGACACAACAACAGTCAGAGAAAGAACAACAACCTTCTCTTAGTGTCTTGTGAGAAGTGGACCTCACAGAGTCCTGACTGAGTCACTAAATCTCTGCCTAGCCAGTCTCTACCAAGGCACAGAGCCATTCCATGGTTGGTCTAGTAAGAGGAGTTGGACACAGAGCCAACCATAATAACCTGCTGGTCAGATATACAGGGGACAAAGTATATTAATTCCTAAACATTCACTCCTACCAGCCTAGCTGCATGAGAAGTCTGCTACAACCTAGCCTGGGCACACACCTACAGTCATTTCCCTGGGAGGCTGAGTCAGAAACATCTCAAGTTCAAGGCTGACCTCTGCTACAGAACTCATTCAAGGAGAACCTGGGCAGCAGAGTGGGACTTTATTTCAAAATAAAAAGTAAAGGGAATGCCTGGGTGTATAGCTCAGAGGGAGAGTAGATGCCTAGCCTATGTGAGACCTTAGGTTCAATCCCCAGCTGACTAAAGGGGGATAGGGCATAATATCTACAAAAATGTATTCTCAGTTCAGTTCATCTTGTCATTTTACACAAATAAAATGGTGGGGCTGTCACCTCCACCTTGCAGCCAAACAAAATGCTCCAGGCATCACATGGCCTGCCCAAAATACTCGCCAATTATAGACCCCAGACAGTTATTTAGATGTTAGCCGACATGTGATTGCTCAGACAGCAAGGTGACTCATAAAGAATCCTGAATTAAAGGTCAGAAGCACCTACAATCACAGATCGAGAATAGCATCAGTTTTCTTGGCATGTCACCGCTCCACTCTCTTCCTCTGGCAAGCTCAGGAAATCCACAAGTTTTAACTCCAAGTCCGAGAACCCAAGAGCACAGCTCTCCCAGTCCACTGGGAAGTATGATAGAGATTTTCAGATTAGGGCTAGTCAACAGAAGGCCTTTATTCTGCACACCCTATATGAAATCTAAGAATTTAACAGGTTCCAAGCAAATGAATATTTCATTCCCATTTCATAGTATAATAAAAAAGTCCTTTTCATTGGGAGGGTTTAAATGTAACCCAAGAACCTACCTTCTGATTCTATCAACAGACCACAAACCAGCCAATTCAATGCTCATTCCTTAACGAATCACGGCAGCAGATGGGACAGTCTTTGCTCACAGGGGTGTGGGGCTCAGTCACAAACTGCCAATAACACATAAAACAGAACCAAACTGGCCACGGTACATGACTGGAACTGAGGTGGACTCTCTAAAACTGTGAGAACTAAACTGACACAGGCAAAGACTAAATCCCAGAAGCAAGAAGATAAAGCTGGCCTTAGACAATAAGTTCTTTAGACCTAAGTCTCTCTCTCTCTCTCTCTCTCTCTCTCTCTCTCTCTCTCTCTCTCACACACACACACACACACACACACACACACTGTGGACTGGGGGACACTTACATTCCTTCAGAACCATTTTGTTGTTGTTGTTGTTTTCTCGGATGATATAGTAAAGCTGGTTTGAAGATAATTCAATTGAAAGGCTTCCATTTTGTATGTCTTCAGCTGAAAGAAGGCTGAGCCAGATGCTAAAAATGCACTTTGATAAAAGAAAGGTTTGTTTGCTTTTGTCTAAGTATCCTTAGGGTCCTTGCAGTTTTTTAGTACTCACCCATATATACACTTCTGAAAGGGGATTCCTTTTTATCAGTCAGAGCTGTTGGGATGAAAGGGTCTCTTGTGTTACAGGCCTTTAAGCCATGTTATGAGGTATAAAGTCTCCAAATGGAATGTCGGCCTGTTCTATTGAGAAATTTTTTTTCTTTAATGTCTACCCAAGCTTTTCACCTCTCTGCCTCCAACCTGGGGCTAACAGTAGTAAATGAGAGACTGAGTGTCCCTCAGCATAACTGGCCCAGTCCAGCCCCGCTGTGTTAAAAGAGCCTGTCTGTTAGGATCCTAACATCAAGGAATCCTTTATCAAAGGCCATGTCAAAGGCAGGTACAAGGACCCCACTGGCTTCGGAGTCCATTCTTCATGGCCAGTGAGAGTGATGTTCATGGAGGGCAGTCTGGCATGATCATAATTTACTCCCAGCAGGAGCCACATTCTTGCCCTCTCTCCCAAAGGGAATGAAGATACAGTGAACTCCATCTGACCACACCCCTCCCAAGTCGGGAGGGAAGTGGCCCCCAAGGAAGGAAGCCAGGGAAGATGGGCAGCTAGCAAGTCCTGGGGATCTGTCTGTCTCTGATACCCAGTACTGGGTCACAGGCATGCAACCACAACTGGTTTTGTTTTGTTTTGTTTGTTTGTTTCTAAGATAGGGTTTCTCTGTGTATCCCTGGCTGGCCTGGAACTAGCTCTGTAGACCTGGCTGGCCTGGAACTCACAGAGATCAGCCTGCATCTGCTTACAGAGTGCTGGGAATAAATGCGTGTGCCAACACCGCCCAGCTTGTTGGGGTTTTTGTTGTTGTTGTTGTTGTTGTTGTTGTTGCTTTTTTGTTTTTTGGATGTGTGTGCTAGGGATACAGACTTGGATCCTCATACATGCCCTTTCAACCCTCTGAGCCATCTCTTCAACCCTTGTTCCATGACCAGTATGCTTAACAACACATATTTGCTTAAATTCTGATTTCAATTCTAATAACTTCCAGACAGCACTGCTACTGTAATCCAGTCCCAAGAGAGGAAAGGCATATACAATAAAATTCTGAAAATCACCAAAGTTTGATCATCTAACCCAGCAGTTCTCAACCTGTGGGTGATGACCCCTTACGTGGTTGAATGAGCCTTTCATAGGGGTCACCTAAGACCATCAGAAAATACAGGTATTTATATTACAATTCATAAAAGTAGCAAAATGACAGTTATGAAATAGCAATGAGAATAATTTTGTTTTGTTTTTCATTTTAATTTTTCTATTTTTATCATTGGAACTTGAGAAGTTACAGTTGCATGTATTTTTTTATTTGAATTAGAAACAAGATAGTTTTACATGACAATCCCAGTTCCCTCTCCCTCCCATCCTCCCCTATCACCCACCCCAACAAAAACCCTACCTATCACATATCTTTTCTGCTCCCCCAGGATGGTGAGGCCTTCCATAGGGTGTCATCAGAGTCTATCGTATCCTTTGGGATAGGGCCTAGGCCCACCCCCGTGTTTCTTGGCTCAGGGAGTATTCCTCTATGTGGAATGAGCTCCCAAAGTCCACACCTATGCTAGGGATAAGTACTGAACTACTACAGGAGGTCCTGTAGATTTCCGAGGTTTCCTCATTGAAACCTATGTTCCTGGGGTCTGGATCAGTCCCATGCTGGTATCCCAGCTGTCAGTCTGGGGAGCAAGAGTTCCCCGATGTTCAGGTCATCAGTTCAGGTCAACTGTTTCTGTGGGTTGCAATGAGAATAATTTTATGGGGAGGGGTTCACCACAACATGAGGAACTGTATTAAAGGGTCACAGCATTAGGAAGGTTGAGAACCACAGATCTAGACAATTTCTGAGGATTCAAGTTGCTAATAAGACAAGACAAATCAGCTGGTGAGGTATATCTAAGAAAAAGCCCTTGTTATGTATCTCTAATAGCCGAAGAATTTCCCCAGTCACTGCAACTGGCTAATACACTTGGCTCCACTAACTGTATTTAACCAATGGCATGGATCTAACAGTGATGCAGGTAAGAAACAAAATATGCAGCCAAGACTATTAACTGTCCTGGAGTTTTTCCTGTATCATATAGCCTAACTGGTTAGACACAGGACAGCTGTCTTAGTCACTGTTATATTGCTGTGAAGAGACACCATGACCATGCAATACTTACAAAGGAAAACATTTAATTAGGGGCTAGCTTACAGTTTCAGAGGTTTAGTCCATTATCATCCCATTGGGGGTGGGGAGGGCATGACAGTGTGAAGACAGACATGGTGCTGAAGAAGGGGCTGAGAGTCCCACATCCTGATCCACATGCAGCAGCAGGAGAGACGGTGAGCCTGACATGGGTTTTTGAGTCCTCAAAGCCCACCCCCAGTGACACACTTCCTCCAATAAGGCCACAGCTCCTAACCCTTCTACCCTAACACAGACTTAGTTCTATTCCCTGTTGACTAGGTATTCAAATATATGAGTCTATGGGGGCCATTCTTATTCAAACCACCACATCAGCCATAAGCTAAACTGTGGATAAATGTTAGATCTGAATTTCAGATGCTCATATTTACAATAAGAATTTTGCTATTCATTTGCAATCCAAACCCAAATGGGAATCTTGTTTTATTTCCTGTATTTGTTGACCCCACCTCACCCCCTCTCCTGGACTCTAGAGCCTAGATGTTTTCTTCCTATGTGATAACCCATCACTTGGCAATGTCACACATTGGGCATGACAGACTTCCTGTGCAGGACACTCACTCTGGAATTTTTAAATAGAACACATACACAAGAATAAAGAACAAATAACAATGGGTCAAAAGGATGGCATCTCTAGCATAAAACAGGGGCTGCCCAGCATGATGAGCTTTCTCCTTATCCCCTCTCCTCTATCTCTTCCTTCCCCCTTTCTTCTCACGATCTCATCCCTTTCCTTTCTTCTCTTCTCCATCCATCCACATCCTCCACTCTCCCCTTCCTTCCTTATCCCTATATGAGAGCAGCAGGAAAAGCAGGACACTGTACCTTGCAGAATCAATCACCCAAGCTTTGCAAAGTAATGGAGAAAGAAAAAATGGCAAAAACATGCAAAGGGATTTTCTTAAAGGTCTGGCATATGGTACACTGTAGTCTCAAGGCCCACAAAGTTCAGGTGGGAGGATCCAGAGTTTGAGGCCACCTGGGCTACATAGCAAGACCCTATCTCAAAATCAAAACAACAGAAACCGAGGAGCTATGGGACACAGGAGTGAGATAATGCTTCTTTTTCGTCTTTCCAATAAAAGCATCCATGGATGCTGATGCTTTTCAGTGGTCAGTTCTTTGATAAGTGTAGTGAGTTCCAAGTCCAGTTCTAAGTAGAAGAAAGGTTGCGGGGCAGGCCTTGTAGATGTAGAAGTGAATGTTTGGTTGGCTGGTTGGTTGTTTGGTCAGTTGGTTGCCTAGCTGGCTGGCTGGCACTTGCTTGCTTGACTGGCTGGATGGCTGGCTAGTTGGACAAATGGATGGATGGATGGATGGATGGATGGATGGATGGATGGATGGATGGATAGATGGATGGATGGATGGATGGTTTGGCAGTGCTGAAGATGAAACACAGCAACCTCTCCACCTACAAAATTAATCCCCCACCCCCAAGGTAGGGGATTCCATATATATTTAAAATAGATTAGAGGAGACAGTGACCAATATCAACTAACTATGGGCTTATGGATTTGGGGAGCAGGGTCCAAGATGGACAGTGATGGATTACACAAAGCTGTGGTTTCTAATCTGACTAGCCATGACAACCACCTTGGACAATCACTGAAAAATAGGACTCCTTGGCTAGATGCAGGCTTTCTAATAGCAAAGTATTCATTACTCTGGATTTAGGGGAAAGGGAGCCCAGATTATCCAAAGGGCCACCACACCACATGACTATAATGTCCACTGAAGCTTTTTAAAAAAAAGACAATTGCATACCAGTCCTTTCCCACACTGCAGTACCTAAGAGGCTGTTTCTGAATTCAGTGTACACAAGAAGCTTAACGCTCAAGCCAGTACTTATCCAAGCTGGCCCTTCAACACATCCTGGCTAAATTGCCAGCCTTTCTTAAACATTCAATACCAAAATACTGCACCTGCCAGTCATCTCTCAGTGTTCCAGGAGAGGACATTAGTTTTAGATTGGGTTTCAATATATTTCCTCTCCATTTGTACTCATTGTATTTTTAAGTCATTAATAAGTAATCACCAAAGAACAAAAAGGGGTTGATTGGCGGGCCCTATTATGAAAGTCTCCACTTTATAACAATTTACAGCCCAAAAGCATTCTTCATAGACACTTGAATAATCAAGAGCTAGCAACTGACACTGTCAGACATTTCCCTTGCTGTTTAGTGTACATAAATTCATCTGTTCCTGAAACCACCCTGATAGATGCGATTGCCACAGCCATTACATAGATAGGGAAGCTGAAGTTTGAGACATTGGACAACTTTCCCAAACTACAGTAGTAGTAGCTTGGATTCCACCTGGCCGGCGCGATTCTGTACCTGAGCCTTCCATCTCCCCTCTGTGAATACAAGCATTGATGTCCTTGCAGGTGCTTCTCCCAAGAGAGGTCACAGGAGTCAAAGTACAGCAGCCTATGATGTAAACTAATGTCACCACTATGGGACTCAATGTGGTGGCTCCTCAGAAACACTAAAAATAGAACAATCATGTGACCTAGCTAGCCCCCTGCTGGCGTATATGCAAAAGAATTTAAATCAGGATACCAGGCAGTTACTGGCACATCTATGGCTACTACAGCACTATGCACAATAGCCAAGACACAAAGTCAGTCTAGACATCCAACAACACATGAATGGATAAAGAAAACGTGGCTTCTGCACAATGGGATTGTATCTAGCCACAAAGAATAAATTCATTTGCAGAGAGATGAATGGAACTGAGTATCATCATGTTAAACAAAATAAGCCAGATTTAGAAACACAAATATCATTATTCATTCCCATATGTGGAATATGTATATGATATATACTTATATATCATAATACACACATATATGATATGGAAGTAACAGAAGACTGTGACAAGAGAATGGAATCTAAAGGGAAGGAAGGAATATGAGAAGATAGGGGGGAGAATGAAGGTGAACACCACATTTTCACTTATATATATATATATATATATATATATATATACATATATATATGTTCATATATGTATATATGAATGGGGACAGTTTGAGGGGGGTAAGGGGAACAGAGGGAGGACAAGGGATGCTAACAGTGGGACTGAGGATGAATGACGTATAATGATATTTATGTGTAATGGTGTCATAATGCAACCCACTGTTTTGTATGCTAAAAAGTAAAGTACTTTTCTCTTTAGCCACAAAACTACATTATTTTCAAATCTGTTGCCAAATTGATGGCTCACATTTATAATCTCAGCACTTTGGGAGGCAGAGTCCTAGACAACCAATCTGATGCTACAGGGGATGCCATAATGACACCTAGGGTGCCTATCAGTATCTACAAAAAGGCTGCTTGGCTTCACTCTACTGTTTAGTTCTTGTTGAGCAATGCAGTAACTCATTGACTATATGACATGTTGACTTGATTTTTGACAGTTATCTCCACTCTCTCAGACTCATCCTAGTCAAATTTCCTAAGAGCATTAATTTTACTCTGAAAGGTGCCAAGGACTGGAGGATGACAGTACCTAAGGACCTTCACCCCTAAACCCTTGAAGCTTTCCATCCATCCTGGGGTCTGGTATTTGCAGGTGGCTCCAAAAAGGCTTTGTTACAAAGGAAATTCCTTCAGGCTGTTTGGCAGACCTCTTTTAGAAGTACTGATCTATAAGCCTCCTTTTTATAACTCTTCCCTGTGAGAAAAGGGAAATGAGGTCCAAACTAACCCTGAGTCACACAGGGAACAGATCCATTCTTTTCCTGGAAGCCGGATACACAAACAGCACTGTTCTTTTGTATCTCATCACCCAGTTTACAGCTTTCCTTTCAGAAAAGAGGAGGAGGAGGAGGGCATTCCACTGAGTTTCCATACAGAGTCTTTGCTTTCCTTTCAAGAAGACTTTGAGTATGTAGAATAAAAGGTGTTGTGGCTCACTAACAAAAGAAAATGCCACGGAGTAAACTCTCAACAACTCTAGGTGATCTTTAGCCACAAAACTACATTATTTTCAAATCTGTTGCCAAATTGATGGCTCATATTTATAATCTCAGCACTTTGGGAGGCAGAGGAGGTGGATCTCAGTGAGTTTGAAGTTAGTTTGATCTACAGAGCAAGGTACAGGACAGCCAGGGCCGTGCAGAAAGAACTTGCCTCAAGGAAAATAAGGAAGAAAGAAGAGAAGGGGGAGAGGGAGGTGGAGGAAAGAAGAGAGAGAGAGAGAGAGAGAGAGAGAGAGAGAGAGAGAGAGAACAGATACAGTGGACTAGAAACAGATGTTCAGCCTGTATATGCAGATAAGAATTCGTCACTTGCTTATCATTAACAGATGAAGGAAATGAATTCATTAAGGAAATAAAAGCCTGCCAGACTGGAAAACAGCCAGCTCACACAGCTATCCACTGGTTCAGAGGACAACTGAACTCTTCCAATTTTCAAAGGGATAATAAGCAAAACACATTGAAGAATCAAATAGAAAACTTGAAAATACCATAACAGAGCTTTGGTGAACTACCCCAACTTCCTTATCCAAAGATATCCAAAGATATCCTCCCTTTCACCAGTTCCAGATCACATAAACCCAGAGTGATGTCTTGCATAGTTTTTATGTATTTATTCTTATTTTTGGTTTTCATTATGTAGACCAGACTGACCTCAAACTCGCAATCTCCCTGCCTCCACCTCCCTCCCCAGTGATAGAATACAGGCATGTGCTGGGATACCCATACTATTTTCTGAAATTTCTAGGTTTATTACTCATTTTCAACTTCTATCACACTTTCAAGATTATAAAGTTAAAGGGAAACTCTTACTGGCTTTAACAGAACTGCTATGTTTATGAGATCATCAAGAAGAGGGGCTATGCAACCTACCAAATAGCATTTAGTGTCTTCCCCCTATCTATTCTTCCTGCTTCTTCCTGCTTTAGCCGTGTGCCTATCGGCCAGACTAAACATTTTGTATCACCCTAACCCTTTCCTGTCCCATTTCCCCATTTCTACTTATTTATTTACTTTTAACCAGAGGGGCTGAGGATATATAGCTCAGCTGGAACAGTACTCGCTAAGCATATATGAAGCAGAGTTCAGTCATCTCCCCAGATACTGGGTATGGTGGGGCATACCTGTAAACCAGCATTTGGGAGGTGAAAGTAGGAGGATCAGAAGTTCAAGGCTATCATCAGCTACACGGTGAGTTCAAGGCCAACCTGGAATACACGAGTTTCTGCCTTAAAATAAATAAATAAACACCTAAAAGCCCAGTATTTGGGGAGCAAAGGCAGAAGGGTTACCACAAGGTTTAAGCCAGCCTCATCTACATAGCAAATACCAGGTCAGACTGAGAGGAGAGATCCTGTCTCAAAGAAGCACATGCACACACACACACACACACACACACACACACACACACACCTACCTTCCTGTGTCTTTTTTATAGTCAATACACGTATAAATGCTATGTAATCAGCTATTATACCATATTGTTTAAGGAAATAATAGCAAGGGGAAAGAGTCTGTACATGTTTAATACAGACACAACTTTTTTCAAGTGGTTTTAGTCTGCAACTAATAGAATCCATGGACAGAGAGCCCCTGGATATGAACCGACTGTACATATAAACATAATCTAAAACACACACCCTGGTTGGGGGGATTCAATAGGCTTGGAGGGAGTCGAGTTATATGCATGAAAAGTTCCATAAGGCAGTTCTCATTTGTAGGAAAAATTGAAAATCACCTGGAGTGTCATCCCCACCAATATAATTCTGTATATAACTCACAAGGCACTTTGTCACCAAGCTAGGCTGAGTTTTCTTTCTTTCTTTAAATGTGCTGTTTTCTCTCATAAGGGTCACAAGACCTTTAAGTCCCTGGCTTTGACTCCTCTTCTGTCACATCCTGTCTCTTTGTCATTTTCTTCCTCCAAGAGACCTTATAGGCTACTAAGGTGACCTGGTAAGTATAGGCACCTGCCACCAGGCCCAGCAAATGAGTTTGATCCCAGAACCCACACAGTGAAAACAAAGAACCAACTCCTGCCAGCTGTTTTCTGACCTCTGAAAGTGCACAGTGGCCTATGCATGCCTACACACACATGCACACAAAAGGAATAGATGTAAAAGAGAGAGACCCTGACTAGCCTCTCCTACTCTGCAAAGTCTTCATCTGTGCTCCTCCCCCTTCCTGGAACAGCCTAGCAAGAATAGTCTGGTTATTGCTGTCACCACAAGCTTCAAGGAAGGAAAGACCAAGGCCATGTAACTCTTGCACTCACAGATGTATCCTAGGCACCTGCCACCCAAACGAAGAGCAAGCACTTAAAAACTAGCAGCTGACAATGAAGAAGAGATAGACTTTCAGCTGACAGCTAAAAGGTAAGATGGAAACAGTGTGTGGTGCACACTGCAGTCCCAACATCCAGAGACAGAAGTGGGAGGCCAGCAAGTCTGTGGCGAGCCTGGGCTACACACAAGACTCTATTGGAAAACACAAATAAAACAAACAAAAACTCACCAACTCTGTATATGTGTTTAAAATTCATTGGTCTTTAAGGTCTCTGTGCAAATTAATGGTAAGTGCCATGTGAGCTCTATCTCGTGATACACAGGAGACTTTACCAAGAGGACTCCCATGAGCACTGAGCTAAGTGTGGAAGGTAGGTAGAAATATCATCGGAAGGAACGTGCCAGACAGGAAGAAGCAGACATGTGAAGGCAATGATACTAGGTCACCAAGCTACAGCAATTTTACCCCAAAATGAGTCTAGCAGTTCCATCTGCTTTTCCAAACTCAGTCTCCTCATCCAGGGCTTCTGCATCAATCAAGTGAACAACTTCCAAACCCACGCTCCTGCCTCCCTTCCCTCTGACAGGGACCCTCTAGTGCGCACACATACACACACACACTTACACACAGAGACTCTCTCTCTCTCTCTCTCTCTCTCTCTCTCTCTCTCTCTCTCTCTCTCTCTCTCTCACACACACACACACACACACACACACACACACACACACTTCATATCAAGGCATGTAAAATCCTCATAGGTACTCTCCCAGCCTGTGCTCTCAGCCTGGCATGCACTCCATACTAACTCTGGATAACTCACTATTCCCCAGGCTCACCTCGACTTTCCTCACTGATTCAGCTATCTGCCCCACCGTAGTGCAACACAGCAAACTACCACAAAGTATGCACTGCTCCTGCATCTCATATCCACAGCCTGACTGTGCTACCACCCTTCATCAGACATATTCATAAGGCTATAGTGTTGGCTACAAACCAAGCTCAGCTTTACCTACCACCCCAGGGGACCTTTGACAATGTCTATACTTGGGTTTTGGTTGTCACAACTAAAGATGAATATGCTACTGGCATCTAACAAGTAGAGATCAAGGAGGCACTAAGCATCTTACAGAGAACAGCTCCCTCCCCCTAGCAAACAATTCCCCAAGCCTGAGTGTCAATAGTGTTATTGTAGCTAGAAGTATTGGTTGGCTCGTTGCTGATCTGAATTGGTTATATTTGAGGCGACTGGGCTCTGTCCCTAGCCTGTAAGCACGAAGAGAGCTATTTGAGGCTTTGAAAAAAAATGATGGGCAAAGGACACAGACATGCATGATGACACAAGATGTTTTGAAGCCTGACTTGGAAATGGTGTGTTATTTTTTCTGCAACAATCTATTCTAACAAGCCCTGCCCAGATCCAAGGGAACAGAAGGAAACTCCCCCTCGCTATTAACAAGTCCCTTAGTCCCTGTCCCTCATTACTAAATGTGTTCAAATGTCTGGAATTTCATATTACTCACCATAGTCCACTATAAAATGCTGATTATTGTGTTCCATCATATGACCTAGGAATAATATTGTTGGCAGCAAGCATAACTGTATTCCCTGGATACACATCTCTTCACACACCCCCACAGAAATAATAATTAAAATGAACTTTTCATCTTGCATCTGCCAATATCCCCTTGTGTAGTTCACTGACTTGCTTAGTCATCTGCTCGGCCCCCACCCTGACTACACACTGGAATCACTCGGGGAAGGCTCTCATGAAGCAGCAATTCCCAGGCCCTGATCCAGATCTTTTAAACCAAAAGCTCTCAAGCGGTTCTAACATGTAGCCAGGGTAGAGAACTTTTGGGCCGGAGCCTGGCTAGCAGCAAGACCAGAACACGACTGCTGAACAGCATCTCAAAAATAAAACTCAAGAAACCCAAGTCCCTGCAAGGTGCTGTTAAAACAAAAGGTGCCAGAAACTGAGGAAAATTCTGAGCAATATGGGCTCAAATGTGCACTACCTGTATCAGGTGGAATTCTAGGACAAAGGCACTTATATTCCTAAACTGGCTCTGTTGTTGGTTTGATGTTATTATTATTCATGACTCTATAGCTAAGCCCCTAATCCATTTTGGAAATTGTATCTAGAGGAAACATCTCACACTCTTCACTTGTAAAAATAAAATGAGTTTATATTTCTTATTGTATCCATTTTATATAAAACATGATACACAAATAGTTACACACTGTTTAGTTAAAATAGTTAAAAATTATGTTGATTCTCAGGGCTGGAGAGATGGCTCAGAGGTTAAGAGCACTGACTGCTCTTCCAGAGGTCCTGAGTTCAATTCCCAGCAACCACAGCCCTCTTCTGGTGTGCAGATACACATGGAAGCAGAATGTTGTATACATAATAAATAAATTAAATATTAAAAAAGAAAAGAAAAAGAAACAAAGAACAGCATCTATAAGAAAAAGTAAGTAAGCCGGGCGTTGGTGGTGCACGCCTTTAATCCCAGCACTCGGGAGGCAGAGGCAGGTGGATCTTTGTAAGTTTGAGACCAGCCTGGTCTACAAGAGCTAGTTCCAGGACAGCCTCCAAAGCCACAGAGAAACCCTGTCTCGAAAAACCAAAAAAAGAAAAAAAAGAAAAATTATGTTGATTCTCGAGCCTTTGTAGTGGTTTTAAAATAGGTCCACAGATCCTTAATCCTCCTCACAAGAAGGGGACCCACGTCCTCATCTGTTGACGGTGATTTGCACTTAGTAACCCATAGTTAAGGAAAACTGAGTGGCAAATACAGAGGCCCCAGAACCGTGGGGCTGAGGCATAAAAGGCACAGTAGCTCCCTCCTTGCTCTGTTGAGTCAGTCACTCAAGGGAAATCAGGTACTAAGGCTGAGGCCTCCTGTCTACAGTCTCATGAGGGGGTATCATCTTAGAAATAGGTCTTGAAGCCCCAGGCAAGTCTTCAACCACCTCAGCTCCAGCCAGTGTCTTATTTGCAACCCCAAGAAAGACTCTGAACCAGAACTACCTAGCGAATCATTCCTAAATCTCTGACCCACAGAAACTATGAAATACAAGTCAGGCATCCTTAACTCGAAAACCTGAAATCCAAAATCTAAAACTTTTAAGTACCAAACTGACATCACAGACATAAGAAAACCCATACCTGACCTCATGCTGAAGCCAAGACTCAGACATACTGAAAACATTGTATGAAATCTCTCACATCTGAAACATGGGAAACATAAAGTTCATCCCAAAGTGTCTCATACATATGCAAATATCCCCAGGTTTAAAGTTCAAAATCCACAACATTTCTGGCCCAAGCATTTCAGGTGAGAGATACTGGACTTACAATAGGAACTGGTTGTTTTCTGATGGGCAGTTGGGGGTAATTTGTTATACAGCAACAGATGACCAATGCACCATCATGAAACTTTCAGACAAAAACTGAAACATTGTATCTGCTCTATATTCCTTCCCTGCAAGCCCCGAGAGTCTGATTTATCCATCATTCCTTCTCACCATCCTCCAACCAAGGTCAGTCTTTCCACTCCTGTCTCCAAATTTTCTACTCGGTAGGAATACCCCCCATCCTTAAAAACAGAACAAAACAAATCCTATTGCAATCTTTGGTTCCCTGCTGTCAACTGCCTTCTTTCTTGTGTGTGAAGCACCATGAAATAATCCACCCTCCCTCACTCAGCTACATCCCTCTCGCCAAGCTGTGGAGATCATTGGAAGCAGCTTGAAATGCTCTCCTTACTCATATCCATGGACCCTGCTCGTTAAGGCCTCTTCGGGATCTCACAGGCCCTAACCTAATACTCAAGCCTGAACACACCCTCTTTCTACTCACAGTACTCTTTCCCTGTGGTCCCCAGCTCAGGAAATCAAACAATTTGGGGATCACCTGATGTCTGCATTTCTCTACTTCCCACATCCATCCATTCAGTCGCTAAATCTCATCCACTTCCCATTGTTCCACACCTCTCCCGTTTGTCCTCACTGGGCTCCCATCTGCATCTCCGTCTACACCACTGCAACATTTTGGTCTCCAGCTTCAGTGGCACTTAAGGACAGGTCATCATATCTGTCCCCTCACTACCACCAAGACCACATCCCCAAACACTCTGAACCTGTCCTATCTACTTCTGAGGTATAGCCCATTGCTTACAGATAAAACCCAAAATCTATTGGGTAATTCTAATAGCAGTCAGCATTCCCTGAGCATGTGATGGTATAACAAGGACCTCAGAAGCATTGACTGACAGCTTAGAGGTACAACACTTGCTTATGTGCAAGGTCCTGGGTTCAACCTGCAGCACCACAAGAAAGCAATAATCAAAAATTCCTAAAGTAGGTGCTGAAAAATGCTCCTCTCTTACAATCAGAAATAAAGCATAGCAATGTTGTGGACTATTAGTTAAAGATGTTACATGTGTTTGTGCTGTGGAATATTTATGTCATGATGCAAAGCTGTGTTGCATTCTTTTACATTACATTTGTTTTAACTCTGTGAAGCTGTGTTACTTTGCCTGTCTAAAACACCTGATTGGTCTAATAAAGAGCTGAATGGCCAATAGCGAGGAAGGAGAAAGGGTAGGCAGGGCTGGCAGGCAGAAAGAAGAGAAGGAGAGGAGGACATCAGTGGCCAGCCACCCAGCTACACAACCAGCAACAGAGTAAGAACTTAAGAAAGGTATATAAAATAAAGAAAGATAAAAGTCCAGAGGCAAAAGGTAGATGGGATGATTTAGGTTAAGAAAAGCTGGCTAGAAATAAGTCAACCTAAGGCCAGGCATTCATAAGAAAGAATAAGTCTCCATGTGATTATTTGGGAGCTGGGTGGTAGGACCCTCAAAGAGTAAAAGAGAAAAAAAAAACTATACAGAGAGGCTGAAATTTCCATGTGGTCATGATGTTATGAAATGACAAAGCCAAGCTTTGAACTTGAGCTATAAACTTAAAAACACTACATTTTCTATTTATCATCACCATCATTAAATGCAATTTTACTTTTCCCTCAGGCATGGCAGCATGGCCTTTGTTAATGCAAATTGTGTCATCATTGCCCCGCCCCAATCTTCTTTATATACTGTGCTCCAGTACCAAAGCCTCTAATGCTCTCTGCTCCCACAGCACACGGCCATGCCTCCTCTGAAGCCTCTCCCAATGCCCTGAAGGCCTTTCTCCAGCCCTTGATCTCACCTCCCTCCCCTCACCCTGTTCTCCCCACCCAATAGACAACACCTAATCAGTTTTTTACATTCCACTCAACACCACCCTGTCCTCCAATATTCTCACACGCAGAAAGCACCTTCTCATCTTCCTGGTGGCCTCAAGGACTCCTGCGCAGATCTGCTTCCTAACAAATCTGTTAAGATATGCTATTCAGAGAAATATCTTCCCCCTCCTCTTACCACTATGAGCAGAATGTCCTTCCCTGCCCTGCAGACTGGGGCTTGGCCACATCCCTTGTTTTGGCAGTGGAATGTAAGTAGATGTGATACAAGGGGAGACTTTAACTATATTCATTGCATGATTTTGGCTGGACTCTGCTGCACCTGTCATTCATTTGCCCTAATGAGAACATATCTCCTCCCATATTGCCTCTGTCCAAAGAGAACAGACACATGAAGCCAATTTGAAGCCACCCCATCGCCTGGAACCAAGTGAGACCAGCCCAGTGCTTGGACAAAGCCACAGATGGCCCTGCAAATAGAGCATGCTTTTGCCATCTTCCAAAGGGCTCTGGGGAACGTGTTCCACTGCACTGTTGTATCAAGAGCTGTCTAACATATTTCTAGGCCTTGTCATCGAATGTGTTTCTTTACCCATCCTTAGATCTGAGAATAGTGCTGAGAACATTAAGAGTCTTGGCAGATTTTTAGAAAAGATAATTCATACACAAATTCACTCTTTTAATGTACACCATTCAATCCTGGGTATTGTTCTCTAAGTATTATAAATAATAGCCAACCATCACCACCATCTAATTCCACAACATTTCTGCAAATAAAAGGAAACCCATAGCAATTATAAGTCCCCTGATGCTTTTAATAAATAATAATTTGAATGAATTATTTGAGAACCAGTTATTCCAAATTAGCACACTCACATACACATTGCCTAAAAGCTTTTACCAGAAGTATGACATCCCTTGAGCATTTTATCTTTCAAGTAAGTTATAGCTACATTTCCCATATATTTTAAATATAAATATGTAATATACTTTTTAATTGCTGTTGCAAAGCAAAGGATATTTGGAGATTTAATTTTCAGTCTACAGATCACAGAGACATGACTACACACACACACAACAACAACAACAAAAAAAAAAAAAAAAAAAAAAAAAAAAAACCAAGCACTAGGGAGGGATCGCATATGGTTCAAAGTTATCCTTAACTGAAGAGAGGGAATGACATGGAATCTACTTTGCACTTTAAAAAAAAATGTTGGTTCAATGCCAAAAATTAATCTCAACCTTCCAATAACAAAGACAGGAACTTCAATCCAAGCAAATAGACATTTAAAAAATATAAATGTCAAAATGGCAGAGTGTGGTGGGTACTAAAATTTAACTGTATGTGGTTAGCCTGACATCATACCTAAAATACTATCACTCAGCTTTTTTTAAGATTACTAAAGTAACTGTTTTAAAAACCATAATGAAAAGTTCACTTCATTCTATTAACCAAAAGAGATGCTTTCTTTAAAAAAGAATTAATGTTAATAAAATAAATAATTTATGAAGGCAAAATGTTCACCTTTCAAAACTCTACCCTCACTCCCATGCACAATCACCCCACTATTTCCACTATGATGAACAGATCTTTTTTGCAACTGTAAGAAACCTAGAAAATAATCCCTTCTAATCATCACCACTATTTCCCTGCAGAAAGAAGGAAAATTCTGACCGAGGGCTAGCCAACTACCCAGGGAGCTTCCACGTATCCCGACTCCAGCTAAGCTGTATGCCCAGTTTTATTTTTACCCTTCTCTTTCCCGGACATGCGCTGCATCGAGCCCCAGCTGCGCTCTGCCAATCTGGGTCACTCAACACAGAGGATCAGTGGGCGACAGCCGCTGTGTCCACTTTTAGCAGCATGCCTGGGAAGTGCTCTGGCAAAGCTGGCATGCTCTGGATCTGAGGGTCCAGTGAGGAGTGACTGAACACGGGGCTTCTGGGGAATGTGAATTAGAACAGGACAAAGACAAATCAGCCACTCAAAAGAGCTATTACTTCTAAGGCTCCTTAAAACCGGCCAGCTTATAATTCAGTACAAAGTACATTCCCATAAAGCCTAGGAAGAAAGGAGTTGAAGCTCCTAAGATACAGACCTTTTGCTTCCTCAATCAACACTTAAAATCTATGTGCTTCATTGCATTCACTTTTTACAACTAATGGAACCAATCAGGTGTGTAGGGAGGGGTTAGGTATCTGATACTCAGTAACACCTCTAAAACTGACATTGTTTTAAGTCATACAAAACAGAAATAAAGCTGGGCAGAGAGGCACACACCTATAATCCCAGCACTTGGGAGACTGAGGTAGGAAGATTGCAAGTTCCAGGCTGGCTTGAGCTACACAGTTCAAAAAAAGAAAAGGGAATAAGATAATTTATTGATAGCTCTTTTTAAATCACTCTGGGATTATAATCCTATAGTCCCCTTAAGGAAGTAGCCACAGTATTGCTTTGTTTTCTGTCTTATTTCCTTCCTTACCATCCATGAAATGTGTTCCTGGATGTGTTCATTATTGCATTACTATATTTTGTGTGGAACCCAGAGGATAACCTCAGCTATCCAACTTGGGTTTTGAGACATGGTTTCTGAATAACATGGAACTCACCTTAAATGGGTTAGGCCATCCAGTGAGCTCAGGGACCCTTCTATCTCCACCTCCTCAGGATAGGAACTGCAAGTGCCTCCAAGCCTGGCTTTCTACATAAGTTATAGGAGTCAAACTCGGGTCCTCATCTTGCACAGCAAACACTTTACTAGGTGTGCTATCTCCCAAGCTCCTTATTGCATTTTAGTCAAAGTGTCAATAATAGTCTTCTTGGCTTCTTCCACATCCACTACTTGCAGTTTTTTTCACCACAAGTTCCCAGAGTTTCCTTTAAGGAAGACCCCGCTTCTTTGTTGGGTAGAAGCCACGCCTTTTGGTAGGGATGAACCAGATTAGAGCCTGACTGGCCTGAGCTAATCAGCTCCATTCCTCTGAACATCCTGGATGAGGGCTATGGCCCCTTTTTCTGCCCAGGGCATGTAAAGAGAATATGAAGACTGGATTCACCTTGTCTTGGCTAGAACTCTCTGGACTTCTTGGGCCGGAGCAGGGCAGGCAAATGGCATCAAACAAAGCCATACAAGCACAGCCCAGTGGAACAGCTGAGAGAATCCAGGCCCTCTCCAGTCTCACTGATGTGGCTGAGTGAGCCTGACCTGAAGTGAGACTCCACATCCACACTGTTGGTGAGCTAGGAGGCTTTCTCTTCCTCTAAAGCCAATTCCAGTTGAACTTTCATTGCACAACCATAAAAACACTAACAGCCTCACAAACAAACAAAAAATTCAAGGGAAAATTTACTAAATATACATATGATACAGAATAAACTCAAATAAGAAATTAGGTTGCAAATCTGTCATTTTGTAAACTCAAAACTGTAAACAACAGGGAAAGTCAGGGTCCCATCACATCAAATCAATATTAGGGTTCACTGGGCCCACTTAGAAAGCTGGGCCCACACATGCGTAGGAAAACACAGTTTTGTGACCAACACATATGCAGAAATAAGAGCACTGAAAAAGACCAGAAATGAAGGTGACCATGGTACATGAAGGGAGAATGTAAGAAAAGGCGAGGTAGGCCATTATGGAAACAAAGATAAAATGCAGACAGATCTGGGGAAATCAAACTTTTCATGAACCCTAAAGCCAAACAGTGTCTAGCACATAGGATGATGGCCTCTCTGGCTGCCGTGTTTATCTCTTCTAGCCTATTCAGCCCACTGCTGCTATTTGGTATCAGAACAAGTTAAAGTGTACCGCAGTTTAGTTGTAAACTATTCCCCCATAGGCTCGTGTGTTTGAACATTTGGTCTCCAGTTGGTGGCGCTGTTTAGATAGGTGGTGGGACCTTTAGGAGAGGGGGCCTCAATGAAAGTGAGTCACTAGGGGGTGGGCCTTATGGCTTATGCCCCCAACCCTTCCTGCATATCTCTCTGTTTCCTGCCTGACCACTGGAGCAATGGAAACAGCCACTCCCTGCTCTGGAGCCATGCTTTCCTTTCCCTGACATGAGGGAGCATCCCCTTCCAAGCCTTGAGGCACTTCTTCTAGGTATTTTTCCCCCACAGTGATGTGAAAGTATTAAATACAAAGTGCTAATCAAAAGTTCACATGGGGGCTGTGGAAACTCAATGGCATGCACACTATTCACATTTCAAACATAAATCCATGCAAAGCAAATGCATTTGTTCAGAACACCAGGTATGAAACCAGGCAAGTGTTTGAAGAGGGGAGCTGCGGTCTGGGGTGTCATGGGCAAACCAAGCAAAGGACTGCTGCAAGACACCAGGTGGGAGTCCAGGAGCCACACAGGATCCTGACCAACCTACCCACCCACCCAACTCAATAGGGCTAACTCAGAGACAGGACCAATAAAGAGCCTTGAAGGGACATGGGGGTAGTAGATGTATGTGTGACTTGGGTCTAAACAGGATGCCACATACAGAAAGCCTAACAGTGCTCTGAACCCATGAGCTTTTGTCTTGTTAATAATCACTTCATTTCTATGTTGTACCCAGGACCATTCAAATCCAGAGATGGAGTAAGAGTTCAGTGAAGCAGAAAGATTGGGGAGGAGCAAGTGAAAAGAAGACGAGAAAGAGCCCCACCCATTGGCTCCATCCATTCTTCTCCTGCAAGGGCTTTTCCTTCAAGTTCTTACCACTCTCCTGACAAATTTTCTCTTTCAAAAAACACTGCAAGGGCTTCAGAGGAAGAGAATGTGCATGGGTATCAGATAGGTGGAACTGTTTCCTAGCAACTGACACTGCTTTGCAGAGATGCTGCTGCTCAGTAAACAGCATCTCAGGAAGGGGGCTAAGCCAGACGGGGGATGGGCAGGCTAGTCACTGAATGTTTGTGGCAGGGATCTCCTTATGGAACATAGCAGTCACAGTCCAAAGTCTGGACTAGGGTTTAAATCTCGAGTCTGCCACTTGCCTGCTATGTGGCTTCAGTCAAATCAGTTAATATTTCTGTGCTACAATTTTCCCATCTGTAAAATATGCATAAAATTGCTTGAGTGAGAAACATTGCACCAGATGTTACAGATTTATAGTTATCATATCATTAGCTTAAGCATCACCAGCACATGACAAATAGCCTAGGAGTGGGGTCAGCTTTCCCTGACATTACTATTTTTATTTACTCTGGCTCTGGGCTAGCTAGGTCACAGTACCTTATTACATTCCATTGACTTTTGCAACAGGGTGAGTCAGGCTTTCACTTGTCACTGACCCCTCCCATTTATGACAACTTACAAGGTCCCTTAGGAAACAGGCGGTAACCACATCTGTCGGCCGATGACAACTTCAGCTCCATGGCCATTTGTTTTTCCACTTCCCATAGGAAAGGTGGAGAGGAGGCTACTTCTCTGAGCTCACAATTGGAGGTGACAGTGGCCACAGTCATAATGGTTTACCAGTTAATTTTGTGGGGGTCATTGTCCTTTTGAGAACACCTGCCTAGTTAAACACACACACACACACACACACACACACACACACACACACACACACACACACACACACACGGCCACTTCTCATAAATAGCCTTCCATGCTTTTTCATGCTGCATATCTTGCAATCAGAAATGCTTCAATCTTTCTCTACTATTAAGAAATAAGAAATAGCTGGGCATCTGGAATAGTGAGTAAAGCATACTGCATGTGGCTTAGAGGTAAAGGAGAGGAAGCATAAATATCCGGGGACTTGTCTGCATTTGGCATCAGCTCTAGCCAAGAACTCAGTTCTGTGAGTGCTACCCGAGGCCAACCTACAGGGAGGGCTACACTTTAAATGATTCCTCCAGCAGCTATCACCTACCAAAGGGCCCAGGTGGAATCATGTTCCAAGTATCCAATCACTGATTGTCTCCGGGCCACACTTAGGTGAACTGCTTTTTAAATCACTCATTTTCAGAACACCACTTTGCTTCCTGTTAGAGAGGCAACGGCTTCTATGCTTCTATTTTCTCTGTCTCCGCAGAGTCCAAGGGCCAATCAAGTGACTCTCGATGTCTGGACACGGACTCTTGGTGGCTGTGGGCGTTGTGGCTAACCCACCTAGCTAAATAAATGAGGAGGACATTGACGAAGACCTGATCCTTGGCCATGGGAGCTCTGGAGCTTATCAAATGAGGCAGCTCCCATACAACAGACATTCATTATGGTAAAATAGGACAACTTTTCTGAGATGAGTGATTGCTCTGGGTATAGTGTACCCCTGGAAGGAAGGAATTTATGGGCTTAACCAGCTGGAGAGACTGTCATCCAGGCAATCATGCTGAAGCTCCTAAAGGACTTGTCCCTGTGGAAGTGAAGAAGGGACATCCCAGGGGCCATTCCTGCCTTTCTCCTAAGAATTAGAACTTAGATTCTTTGCCATGACTGATGATACTGATGATGGTGGAGGTGGTAATGATGATGATGTTGGTGGTTGTGGTGATGGTGATGATAATTGTGGTGGTGGTGGTGGTGATGATAGAAGGAGGAAGGGAGAAAGCCCCTTCTCCATCAGCAGCTGTGGTACTTAAGTTCTGAACAATAACAATGAAGCAGGTGTATCAGAATTCTCTAGAAAACATCTTACAAGGGATGATTTTAGTCTCCAGTTACAATTTCTCCAGTCTACTTCCTGGACAGGTGATTTGAAGATGAGGTCTCGTATCCATACTGGACCATGAGAAGAGAACTGACAATTGATGGGGCTTTCAAAGAAAATCCCAAATCACAGGACATCTGTGAATTGCCACTTTTTGTACAGAATTACTCTGCTCATACTTACCAAAGCAGGCAGATTTCTTCCAGTTCCTTCTCACATGTGAGTACTGGGAGGACTCTACAAACTCCATTTTGCCTGACAGTTTTAATCCCTGAATCCTGAAATGTAAATCTCAAGGTCTTCTTCAACATTTCTCCTAGAAAAAGAGTTCTGACTTTCTCTGTGACTTGGATAAAACAGTCTGGTTGACCATGCTGCTAACTCTCTGAGTAGCCTACAAGTATATTAGTGGCAGCCAGGGCTCAGTGGCAGAACCCTTGCCTAGACTGTCATGCTGTAGTCTGGTGTTCATTCAGTACTCAGCCAAAAGGAAGAAACAGGGAAACATATAAACATATTTAACAACTCCTTGCTCCCTGCCCATCTCCTCACACAGACCTTTATTTACCCTACCTTTAGAGTATTAAGAATGTTCTAGTCTACTGTGTACGTGGTGTGTGGTGTGGTGTGGTGTGGTGTGGTGTGTGTGTGTGTGTGTGAGAGAGAGAGAGAGAGAGAGAGAGAGAGAGAGAGAGAGAGAGAGAGAGACAGAGACAGAGAGAGACAGAGAGAGAGAGAGAGAGAGACAGAGAGAGAGAGACAGAGAGAGAGAGACAGAGAGAGAGAGACAGAGAGAGACAGAGAGAGACAGAGAGAGAGAGAGAGAGAGAGAGACAGAGAGAGAGAGAGAGAGAGAGAGAGAGTCAGGAGCCTTGGAAATGAAGTTACAGACAGATGTGAACTGCCATGTAGGTGCTGGGAATTAAACCTGGATCCTCTGGAAGAGCAGCTAGTGCTTTTAACCTCTGAGCCATCTCTCCAGCCCCGAGTGTTTGCCATTCTGATTAGAATAAAATATCCAACTAAAATGAAATAATTGAGAACTTCAATTCCTCACTTGCTGCCGACTCACATGATCACAAATGAGGGGGGGGGTTGGTTTTTTCTTCTAAAGTGTTGGATCTTGACAATGAAAAGGCCACAACCCTTCTACCCCAGACCCTTACTCAAAAGCAAGTGTGGGTGGGTTCTAACTTGGTCTTCTATAATGTAGCTATATAAGGTAATGAGGCAGGGTCTTCCCCTCACATGCAAGGGTGATCAGAAAGACAAACTGCATCTCCTAGCAGCTCACCACAGTGACTACTGAGCACACTGTAGGGCACAGGTGGGCTAGCCTTTCCTACTGGTTTACCACTTGGTTCTTTACAGCTCACTGTAGATACAAACAGTGTTTTGCTGGCAGTGTAAGCATAGTGGGAAAAGGTATCTGCCAAGTGATTGTGTAGGTGTATGGCAAAAGACCAAGTCACCTTGTCTTTTTCCTGATGTCAAAGGTGATTCCTTGGGATCCTACAGCTAGCCTGTCAGGGTCCAGTGCACAAGAACATCGCTTTGGATGTGTTGTTCTCAATTCTGCAAACAGAGTTTTTCCACAGTAGACTTGAATTCCATTACGTCATTCCTCCATGCACACAGAATAGATATGTCTCATGTCCTGGCAGGAGCCTTGCCAATATTATGTCATTCTTTTTAAAAAGAACTACTATTTCCCCTATATTATCTGGTAACCCTTCCGTTTCAGCTACCATTATAATTATCAGTCACTTAGCAGCAAAGTACTAGTGGCGTTTCATTTTCTCATTTAGTTCACTGAAGTCATCATTTTCTATATGCCTCCTTACATGAAATACACATCAAATGCTTTCCTTTGCTTGGAATATAAGCACACTAGTCCTTAAAAACACGAGAGGAAATGAATTACAAAAAATGCATTTTTTTAAACTATCAAAGCAGTGCTTAAAAAGAACAAACAGTTCCAATGAGAGTAGCTTAATAAAAAAATCAGCCAGGCATGTCAGTGCATGTCTGTAATCCTAACCAGTGCTCCAGAAGCTGAGACCCAAGGACCTGAGTTCAAAGCCAGCTTGGGTTGCACAGTAGAATCCTAAAAATAAACACATATACAAACAAATTAAAAAAAACATGAAGATCAAAACCACAATATACTAATGAGGTCACTCTGAAACATAGTCTACAGGGATGTCAACCACAGCAAGCTCCCCCAAAGGCCCTGGAGCTGTATATCCAGGTTCTTTAGCTGCTTGTGGTGAAACACTGACAGCTGGCAGAGGCTTCCGCTCCCCTCTCAGAAGTATCTGCCTCTTGGTTGAATTCAACACTTTCATCATTCAAACATAAAGTCTCAGATGTAGATGTAGGAGATGTGGAAATGAGTCAGTGTGTCAATGGCGCTGACATATGCCAGTACTAACAAAAGATGTGTTCCTCCCCCCATACACCATACAATCCCATTTGAAGAACTAACCACACAGACCACACAGGTATTGTTTTTTTTTTTTTTTTTTCAGTTAAATTATCTAGGGAATGTGAGGGTAGTGAGGAGTGCACCTTCTCCATTTGCAAAGGCTACGTGCACTTGCAACAGACCAGCAATGAAGATAAAAGAGTAAGGAGAGCCATGAGCTCTATCAGCAGACATTAAACACTTCAGAATCTATCTTCAGACCTTTGAAATGTTAGGTCTGACTCCTTCCTCTAGCTGTCTGTCTCAGTAGCACTACCTGCTAAGGAACTGTGAGATGGCCTGTCCACATGAGACCAATACTGAGTCCTGAAGAGGAAAAATATGAGATACAGGGAATAGGCTGGACTAGGCAGCTGCAGCTCCTGAATCCACATGTTGTCCCCACAAGACAGTTGGACCTCTGCACCGTCAAGCACAGTCCTTACAAGAGACACAGGGTCCTAAATGAGGAATATAAGGAATCAGATGGCAAGGGCTATATGATTGGGAATTAAACTTTCCTAGTTCCTAGAAGCCCAGGTTCCTCACCTATAAATTATGAATAACTGGAAATATGTTTATAATATATAGTATGTATGTATATGTGACATATACTAACACATATAACATATTCAATACATGGATATTATAACCTATATTAATGTTAAACATATATACTAATATATAATAAAGATATATTGTGAAATATAAAAAATGATGCTATAGATTATTGTCTCATCTCTGACATTTACCATTTAGTACTTGGACAAGACAACCTGTTAGAGCTTCAACTTTCTTATCTTATCTATAACAACAGTACTTATCAAGTAAACCTAGAATTTGCCCTCGACTGGGTGTGGTGGTGCCCACCTATAAGCCCAGGATTTAGGAGGCAAAAAGCAGGCAGATCTCTATGAGTTCTATGCCAACCTAGTCTACATAGCAAGTTCCAAGCCAGCCAGGACAATATATAAAGACTCTTTTCCCCAATGCCAATACACAGTAAACACTTCATAAATATAGCTTCTCATCCTAAGCAGTATTAGCATCCTTAGCATGCTGCCTCCTGAGGGCCATCTAATGAAAGAAAATAAAAGAAGAGAAAAGAAAAGAGAAGAAAAGTCACAATTTCCAGTACTTCAAGAGCTGCCTTGTCCCACCTAGCACTGACTGCCACCCATGAAGTCAAAGCCAGATGTGGACATCATAGGTCCTTTGTCATCCATCAGTGAAGAGCAGGGTGCTCAGAGCTCTAGTTGATGGAAGCAAATGCCCCCCCTTCCCCTCCCCCTTCTTAGTGGCCAAAGCTCTGTCTGCCCATTTAGAGTTTGTTTGATACAATCAGTTTCCAGGGAGATGCTGAGGCAAGAAGAGTCAGCTCCCCCTCCCATTCCATTTCCCCTTTCCCTAAATCTCTGGGACTTCTCTGTTCTCCTATCACGTGTCAGCATTGTGTCATAGCAGCCCTGTGTACAAACAAGACAGACTATTTAAATGCTTGCTCTGGTCTATATATCGACTTTCTCCATCCAGTCCAAAAGCTTTTCTTCCTCTTCATCTCTCATAAGCAAAGCTGGAGAAACATTTATAAACCTAATCTTCACTGCAATTTAAAAAATAGGATTTAAGAGTCACGGATTCCTTACAGAGAACTTGAATGACTGTACAGCTTACACTATGGCATCACCAATGTCGTAGTTATTGGCCACCAAATACTAAATTGACCACTCAAAGGCTACTGATAAATTTCCCCTCCTGCCTAGTTATACAACACCTTCCAGTATCAGAGCACCAAGACACCAACAGTGTGTATAATTTTCAGAATCGGATCTAAATAAAAATGGGATTTTAAAAAAAAAAAAGCAATTCCCTGTGGACATAGGGAAATGAAGTTCCCACTCACGTGAAACATGCCTGAGGTTACAAGTAAGACTGTAATCATCACCAAAAACCCATGGGCATGCTATGACTCAAGTGAAAGCAATCCAGAAACTTTTCAAATTAAGATGATTGAGTTGGGTTGAAATCTTCAGCCTCTCCCTTTTAAAATCTTGACAACCTGTTCCAAATCCAAATCAAGTGGAACCCAGCTGAAGGGACATCTGGTCCTCCAGAAAGTGTCTTAGCACTTAGAAGAAAAATAAAGATTAGAACAGATGAATATTGTGGCTGGAAAGACAAATGGGAGAGGAGAACTGGGCATATTAGAATCTTCTACCTGCAAAACAAACATCAATATTAGCACAGGAGAAAGGAGGCAGCAAAATGAGGCACTACCAAGCCAGTCTCCAGTTGAATATCTTGGACTGTCCGCAAGGCGAGAGGCACTGAGGATTCTTCCCAGACTTTGGTAGCAAAACTATATGTTAAAGTTTAAAGTCCAACCTAATATTGAGGAGCAATTTTCTAAGCCTTGGTGGACTGTGAGGTCACCTCATGAGTGAGCTATCATAGGCTCTCCTTGGACCCTAAAATCAAAAAACAATAACATATAGCATCTACTTCAACTCTAGCCCCATTATCCAGAATTACTATACTAAGATAGTGTCAACTTCTGCCTAGACTTGGATTTGATCCCCAGCATAAGTAAGTAGTAAAATATAGTGAGATAATGAAGTGAAATCAGTAGTTAACTGAAGTATTTTGTATATTAGAAACATATAGTTCTGAAGAATTCCTTTCAAACTCCTTAGTGCCAGGCACTGGTGGTATATGCCTGTAATCCCAGAAGGACCCAGATTCCAGGTCAGCCTGGGTTACTTAGCAAGCCTCAGTCTTAGAGCATCAATATAAGACTAGGGATGTCAGGTCAGTGCTAGAGTAGAGCACTTGCCCAATTCTTGGTACTGAGACACAAATAAATCATAAATAAGATAATAAAAGACTGAAACCAAAACAGAACAAAATCAAATCCAGTTGCTATTAGCAACAGCTCCAACAGTGGTGGTAATGGTGATAATAGAAGAATAACAGCTATAGTAATATAAATGGTAATTGTGATGCCATCACTCAAACAGCACCAGGTACTATTCTAAGTACTTCCTTTCTTAACATACACATGTGGAATGTGTGTGTGTTCACACATGTGTGCAAATACTAGCGCATGTGTGCATTATGTGTGTGGGTACTAGTGGATTGTGCATGTGTGTGCAAGTACTAGAGCATGAGTACATGGTATGTACAGGTATAGTGCACGTGTGCATATGTGTGTGTGCATGACACACACACTAACATCAGGAGTCTTCCTGGATCACTCCCATCTTATTCTTTGAGGCAGTGTCTGAAACCAAACCAAGAACTCACCACTATGGATAGTCTAACAAGCCAGCTTACATGGGGAGCCCAGTGCTGTCCGGCGGGGGGGGGGGGGGGGGTGGCTATGGTGGACTCTGAGGATCCAAATTCCAATCCTCACACTCACCTGGCAAACACTTTAACCACTGTACCTTATCCCAAGTCCAAGCATTTTTAAATATGTTCACTCATCTCACTCCTATGAGATGAGATGTTATTTAAGGTCCTGTTTTACAGATGTTTCAACAATACCCCTTTGTTGTTTTGTTGTTAATTCGAGGTATCTTTCAAAGAAAATATCTGGAAACATAAGGACAGGAAAAGCAGTTTGTCCAAGGTCGATCAACTAGAAGTGAGAGACCTGGGACTCCACCCAAGGATTTCCAGCTAGGAAGTTAGGCCTCTTGGCTCACTGTGCAGCCCTTACTGCCCTGTGCTTGGGAAAAGGAGCTAGAAAGGCATTATGATAGGAAGTTAGCCTTGCCTCTGCATGCTTGTGGTGAATTAATCCTTGAATTTTGCTATTTCCCCAGGACCCTCCCCAAACCCACAGTAAGGCGCTCAGCCTGTTTCCACAACCAAGAAAAGTCACTGGAAATGTGACCCAGCTCTCCCTACCCAGTTGTGACCAAGTCCAGCTCTATTATCGAGTTCACCTTTAGCATCTAAGTCAGAAGCTAGGGTGGGGGTGGGGGTGTGTGGAGAGGCTGGCTTCTGGGCCACATTTCCTGCCCAGTAACAAGGTCTTCAAATAGCCAAGGCTGCAGTCTGAGAAATTGCTGCTAGGAACCTGGGTCCAGGAGCTTGCTCTGGGAGCCTTGTTAAGAATGTAAATTCTCAGAACAGCCCAACTCAAGGAAGCCCAGAACTAAGGAAGCCTAGTAGTAGCAAAGTTTGTTTATTAACCTGCTGCACCCAAGGGAATGTTTTCTGAAAGGGTAAAAATTCCTGGCTGCTGAAAAAGAAAAATGAAAAAGAAAAAGCCTGTGGGAAATTTAATCACCAATGGAACAAAACCGAAAAACAAAGCCCTCCCAATGAGGATGTTGCCAGAGACAATGGGCCCCTAACGGGAGATGCGATTGTCTCCCGATAAGAATCCCCACGGGAAGTAGCTCACACTAAGAAATGCATTATTGCTATATTAGCCCAGGAATCTTTGTTCACTGGGCAACTGTGTGCAAAACCATCTGTTATGGCCCCTGGCTCCCAGTTTGCAAACGTGGCATTTACATTTCAAGAGGAATGTGAGAGAAAAGGGGGGGTGAGTATTTCCCCCGCCCCTCCCGCAAATACCTTTTTATACCGCCTAGGCTTGGAAGGGGAAACTCCCCCTTTTGATGAAATAGAACTCCACTGTGGAAAGGAGATAGGCCACTTCAATTATGCACACGCAGCGTGCCTGGCAGTCTGGTCCTAAAGCCACACAGGCACACCCCATTAGGGTTTTCACTTTCTTTGACCGGTTTAAAGAGGAAAATAACAAGAATAATATTAAACTGTGTTTAGGGCTTAACCTGGCTCTGCTTTCTTACAACTGTCTCTTCCTTTCTTCAAACTGATATGAAAACTGATGCTCCACACTGTGTAATGTTTAGCCTGAAATATCACCAGAAAAAAAAAAAGCTGTATATATCTTGATCTATAGTGGATGTGCATACTCCAGAATTTACAGAGACGTGCAATTCAGATTTGCATGTCATCCTGTATAGAATTTATACCACAATGCACTTTTAAAGGCAGAGCATGTCAATACTACTATCCATTAAATAAACTGAGAATAAATCACTTGCCTATGAGAACAGAGAGGCTATTCTTCCTCCTGTACATTCCCTTACCTCCAAAATACAATCCGTTTTTCTCTAAAGAATGTTCAAGTTCAAGAACCTGAAAGGGTCCTACAACGCTCCACTACTGCCAGTGTCTACAAACGTCTCCAGTGGAGCCTGAGGGGTCCGAGCGCAGAGAGAACACCTGTCACACTCCAAGCCTTCCAGCCACACATCAAAAATAAGAGGCCAATGACTCTTTCTCATCTGGTAGTGAGTTATCTGGATTCAAGGGACATGCCAGCCCCAGCTTTTAGCAATAGCGTTTGGTATTCTGTTTCCTTAACTCCGTTTTTAAATAGCCCTTTCCAAACCCTGAGGCGCTTTGATATACATGAAGAAGGTTGACCCTGAAAGGTGGCCGGCGGCCTGTGGCTGGAGCCTTCCAGCAACCGCCTCTGTAAGCAACTCAGCAGGTTTAAATCTGCAGCCCCATAATTCTATCACCAGAACAACAAAGGAAACCTGGGCTGCCCCGAGGGTGTGGATGGGGTCGCTAAGTGACAATCTGAGTAGTAAGTACTACGAAGCTCATGCTTGCTTGGTCATCCTCCTTTGAACTGTCAGGTCAAGGGGGTTTTGTGTCTTTTGGCTAAACTGACCTCCCACAAAGCATAATTCCGTTGAAATGGGAGATCCACGAGTGGATCACTTCCCCAACTCTCTCCCTCCACGCGTCCTGAGCCTAAAGACCGGTCGTTTCGGAATCTCAGGGCTACTGAGCTGCACCTGCAGATAGACATCATGAATCAGGATCGCCCAGCGAGCGCTTCCTGGACTGAGCCGAGAGCTCCAGTGATTTCCTTGGCCTTCCACCGAGCCATTTAAGAAGTGAAATGTGCCAACCTGCCCGGGTATACCGCCTGCTGGAGCCCACCCTGCGGTCTCTGGGGCAGCCTATGACCAGCTAGCGTATCTGCGGATAGTGCACTCGCAACTAGGTCTTTCAGGTTCCCCCAGGCTATGCTCTGCGCCAGCCTCGCACCTGAACGGGTGCCAGCACACAGTCAAGAGGCTCTCGGATGGGTATGAACCTCTGTAAAGACACTGCCAACTCCGCTCAGGAAGGACGAAGAGGGAGGCCAAGAGGTGAAATGTGGAGCAGAGAGCGGGACACCCTGAAATGCGGCTCCTGCAAGGACTCTGGAAGCTGGAGCCCCTGACGCGTTTGCAGCGCTTCCCATGGCAGCGCTTGCAAACCGAGCCGAGATTGCAAGATTGCGAGCTCCGCAAGCAGCAGGGATGAAGGCACAGGGGACCGCCTCCTGCCCCTGGGCGCACTGCTAAACCGCAGTGCCCCCCCTCCGTTCACGCCCACCACCCCGGGGCTCCAACGCCAGGGGAATTGCAGTTCGCTGGAGGCCACGGTGGATGACCTGAGGAAGCTGGCCACGAAAGGGAAGGGGGGGCTGGATCCGCGATCGCAGCCCTCCGGGCAACAGCTCGGGGCGCCCCTGCAAGGCCGCCCATCGCCGCCAGCACCTACCTCGATCCACTTTTGTGCCTCAGCAAAGGCAGGCTCCGGAGGGGGTTCGGGCTGCAGGGGCTGAAGGGCTTCCAGACCGAGAGCGGGGCAAGCCATCTGCGAAGCCCAGCGAGCACTGGAGCGCTTGGCCGCCGGGATGAGCACAGCCGCCTCCGCAGGAGCGCGCTCTCCGCCCCTTCCCGCCCGCCGCGCTCTCCCGCCGCCTTCCCCGCCCCCACCCCGCGCAGGTCCCGGAGGACAGCAGCGCGCACTGCCGGAGGACGCTGTGGCCACCTCAGCCTGTGTCGCCCGGCCTGACGCTCCGTCCCCTCCCCCAGCTAAAAATAACCTGCCAGGAGTGCCGGGCGTCCCTGTGGCAAGAACCGTGGGAGGGACTCGGCTGGTTACCCTGCATGTCCCGCCACAGGCCCAAATCCTATGGGGAGTGGGGGGTCGGGCTGCACCTGGGTGAAGCGGGGCGGGGAAACAGCACTACAGCGACCAGGCTGATGGACTTGCTGGCACCTGCTGTCTCTCCCAGCCACAGATCTGAGGCCAAGAGCTTCAGCCCTGCACCCTTAAGTATTCCAAGGCAGTCACCAGATCTTTATGTTAAATGAGGAGGGGACTCCAGCAAGCTACCTGGGCCCTAGTCTGTTGACTCAATCAAATGATTTATTCAGTTCCTATTATTTGCCAGTCACCAAGCTAGTCACTGGGGACTGACAGATGGGGAAGGGGAACATGAAAAAAAAAAAAAAAAAAAAAAAACTCTTAAAATTTGTGCTGGTTCGTTTTATGTCAACTTGACACACACTAGAGTTACCTGAAATGAGGGAACCTCAATTGAAAAACAAATGCCTCAGTAAGACCTGGCAGTAGGGCATTTTCTTAATTAGTGATTGACAAGGGAGGGCCCAGGCCATGGTAGGTGATGCCATCCCTGGGCTGGTAGTCCTAGGTTCTGTAAGAAAGTAGGCTAAGGAAGCCATGAAGAGCAAGCCAATAAGCAGCATACCATGATGGCCTCTGCATCAGCTCCTGCCTCCAGGTTCCTGCCCTAACTTCCTTCAATGATGGACTATGATATGGAAGTGTAAAACAAATAAACGCTTCCCTGGCCAAGTCGCTTTGTTTGTAGTGTTTCATCACAGCAATAGAACCCTAACTGGAGCATAAATTAAAGATCTTGCCTTCAAGAGATGCACATTTAGGCTGGATATAGCTGAGCTGAAGAATGCTTACCTAGCATGCATGAGACCCTGGTTTCTGACCCCAGCACTGAGTACAAGTGGTCATGGAAACACAGACCTGTAATCCCAGCACTCAGGAGGTGGATGGAGGCAGAAGATGAGAAATCCAAGGTCATCCTTTGCACACAGTGAATTTGAAGCCAGCCTGGGCTATATGAGACACCCTTTTCTGTATATTTCTCCACTATATATTCATGATATAGACATTCCCATGGGGGGGGGGCACAGACAGTAAGATGTTTGTAGAACGTGTTATCTGCTAAGATATGAGGAAATGGACTATGTCAAGGAGAGAAAGTGCTAGATGATTTTTAGTAGTCGGTTCATGTTGCTCCAGAAATGGCTTCACCCATGTCCTGGTGCTGTCAGTGGAAGACAAGCAAGCTGGCAAAGGCCTAGAGGAGAGAGAAGTAGAGGAAGAAATGGGGAGTTTATTCTGATGTCTCCCTGAGGCCTTGGGGATGGGCACCACTACTCTGAAGCAACAGAGACCTCCGCTCCATGGATCTTATCTTCTCTTGTCCCATCCCTCACTATACTATCCGGTTTCCCACCCTTGCCCATTTCCTTCCAGTCACCCCTTACTTTTGCTGTCAGTTCAACTGGGTCTCAGTAAGCTCATTGTGTTATGTAACAAAACTTTCCCTGGGAAGACGAAACCCACATGTCTATACTCCCCAGATATAAATAGTGTCCTCTCCAGATGCCTCAGTTGGTCTAAACCTCTCCTAGGTAGCTCTGCTTGGGTCTGCTTCTTCAGGGCAGCTGCTCTCAATCTGAAGTCTTTGAAGCTTGACTCTGCTCTTCTGAAGTTGGGAGGGCGAGCACTCAACTCCTATTATTTACTCTGATGGGGAGGAGCCTAGTGAAACTGGTCAGTTTCAGGGACTTCCTAAAAGCATTTTGAGTTGGTTACCTTCCTACTTAAGGAGCCTCCTGAAGGATGCAATGTTTCCTTTGCAGAAGAAACAGTTACAATGCAACACAGTGCTCTTTGATCCACACAAAGCACACACTACTGCGCATTGTGCTCCAGGTTCCCAGCTTTGTGAACTGACACCATGCCGGGGTGGGTCTTTGTGATGCATCTGTCTTTGAGTCATTTCTGCAACTGTAAGTAACTCCTTACCCATGTCCTTGTGAGTAACCCCAGTAAAACTTACTGGTTTACCAAGTTGGACTTTGGGTTTCATCTTGTCTGTCATAGGATTCCAATAGCTGCTGGAAAAGAGGTGAGTAAGGGTGGCTGGAGGTAGGCAATATTCACTGAACCTAAGTCTGTCCTTTGCTTATAGTCTGAATTTAGTTTGGGTCCTATTCTTCCACTACAACACTGAGATAGAACCCAAAGCAGACTTGAAATTGCACTGTTCTCTGCTTGGGAGGCGGGTGGCCTACGATGTATAAACTGTGAAAACACTTATATGACCCTTGAGTGGAGCCAGGCACAGTTCTCACTGCAATACAAATAGGTGACCAGCCTAAACTTTATTCTAGCTCTGTCATCATTGCTGTGGGGCAGCCAGGGACTATGAGGAAGCTAGGATATAAGCTCAGACAGTCCTCTTCCAGGCCTGCTGTAACAGCATTCCCAGCTTCCTTTCCACTCCTGTTCAAACTGCCTTAAATTTGTCCCTCAGTTTCTTCCTGTCAAGTGAAGCAGTCAAGCCACCCAGCAGCATCATGGACAAGAACAAACATGGTGACTAAATACAAAAAGACAGACACTTTCTAGTTCATAGTGCTTAATAGAGGCCAGCAGACCCTTGCATCCTGCCATCCAAAACAGAGGGAAAGGAAGATATGCAAAACACAGATCTTAAAGAGGACCACTAGAGGGAAAGGGCTAAGGGAATGCAGTCTAAAAAGGACCTTGTCTCCAGGGAGAAAGACACCAAGGTAAACACAAGAGCTTATAAAACAGCTCCAATATACCGGCAATGAACTGTCACCATGGACTGCATGGTAAGTAGAGGGAAGGGAAGCAGGTGACCTAGACAGCATCTGGTATTCAGACTGGTGACCAAGTCAGTGTGATAGTGCATGCCCATAATCCAAGCACTGGGTGGGCAAAGGCAGGGGACATATTGATGCCAGCCTGAACTATATAGCAAGACCCTACCTGTAAACAACAAAAGGTTGGTGCTGCAACTCGGTAGTTGATGGAGGATGTCCTTCTGTATATATGTTTCTCTTATTGGCAGTGTATATGAAATGGAATTTAAGTTTTTTGTTTTGTTTTGGAGACAGGTTTTCATGTATTCCACACAGGCCTCCACCTCTCTGTAAAGCCAAGGATGACCTTGGATACCTGATGCCCCTGCCTCCACCTCCTGAGCACTGGTAACACAGGTACCACCATGCCTGGCTTATGCCTTGCTGGGGATCAAACCCTGGGTTTCACAAGTGCTGGGCAAACTTTCTGCCAAGTAAGCAGCATCCTCAACCCTTGATTATGATTTTAATTGTATTTCTCTGGGAGCTAATGACAATGAGTATCTTTTTAAGTGAATATTGGCCACCTATACATCTTCTTGGGAAAAGCATCTATTCCTTTTCTTTTATTTTTTTATTCCTTTCTTTCTCTTTACTATTTTTGTTGTTTGTTTGTTTGTTTTTTAAATGGATCATTATATAACTGAGTCTGCCCTGATATTTATGGTGATCCTCCTGCCTCAACATCTCAAGTACTAGAAGTACATGTCTGCAGCTCAAGGCCTGACTTTTTTAGCATTCATTAATTGAATTCTCTTTTTTTATTTTATTGTTGAGATATAAGTTCTTAATATATTCTAGATACAAATCCCTTATCAGATATATGATTGCAAATATTTTTCTCCCATTCTGTATGTTGAATTTTCACATTTTTTTAATTTTCACTTTTAAAAAATGTATTTTACTTTTTTCTATGCATGTATATGCATGTGTATATGCAGGGGGCCCAAGGAGGCCAAAAGGGATGTCAGATCCCTTGGAACTGGAGTTACAGGGGTTTCTGGGTTGCCCAGTATGGATGCTGGGATCCAAACTGGTCCTCTGATAGAGTAATGAAAGTTCTTGACGCCTTAGCCATGTCTAGCCTTAATTTTCACTTTCTTTGTGGCATCCATTGAAGAACAGATGTTTTCCATTTTTTGCAGTATAAAATGTCCATTTTCTAATTTTGTTGCTCAGGGTTTTGGTGTCATAACCAAAATATAATATATTAACGGAAGCCACAAAAGTTTATGTGTCTTTCAAAGAGTTTTATTGTTTTAGCTTTGGTACATCCGTAGTTCTCAGTAAAGCACAGATTTTAAAGTCAAGCACACTTAACAGGGTAGTCTGGGTCTGTTGAGGAGCAGAAACCAAAGTGTGTTTTCAGGTGTGAAGACCTTATGAGGAAACTGTCTTCAAGTAAAACTGCAGAGGGAGTGCGTAAGCACTGAAAAGGCCTAGTGACTTGGAATGAAAAAGCAAAGAGCCAACACAGAGTATACACCTACAATCCCAGAACTCAGGAAGGTAGACAGTGCAGAATTAGGAGTTCAAGGCCACTCTTGGCTACCTAGAAAGTTTGAAGCCAACATGAGCTACATAAAACCCTGTCTCAAGAAAGGGGCGGGGCCAGTCAGCAGAGCCATTAGGGTGCCATGCACTCCAAACACAGTTCTACAAGCCTGTCAGGAGGTCCTTGAGCCAATGCCAGCTGGCAAAAGTCCAGAATTCCAAGAATGGGACAGCCTTAGTGTCCCTGCCATTCTCAGTAACTGACTAGAAACACTCTGGGGTCTCAATGCAGTGTACAATGATTTCAAGGCAGAACAGCTGCAGCCCTTGGTCTGTGATGTTTGTTAAGGGGCACATTTCATGGCTACCACGTTTAACTCTGAATCCAGCCCTGTCGTTCATTATAATACATTAACTAAAACATCATTTAATCCCTCTGTCCTACAAGGTCTCAAGCAACCTAGGCTGGCCCAGAACTTACTATGCAGCCAAGGATAACCTTCAACTTGTCATCCTTCTGCCTCCACTCCCCCAGAGCTGGAATTATAGGCATGTGCCACTATGCCTGGTTTAGGCAATGCTGGGGATTGAACCCAGTGGTCTACAAATTGAATTCCATCCTCAACCCCTAATTTTGTTTTTGAAACAGGGTTTTACATGATCCAAGCTGTACTCAAACTCATTATGTTGCTGAGGTAAACCTTGAACTGCTGATCCTCCTGCCTCCATCTCCCAAGTGCCAGAATTGCAGTCTTGTAACACCAGGCCAGTATATGCAATGCTAAGGATTGAATCCAGAGCTACATCTCCAGCCCCAAGTCTCAATTTTATTCATAAAACACTAATGTTCTTAGATGCCTCTCAAAAATAAGTGATTAATAACAATAAATGTGATAGCAGTATATATTAAGATAGGTATAACTAATGAAATGCTTGGTTTTTAATTAGGGACTTGCCATGAACTGGAATCACCAGAGGAAACAGTTTCAATTAAGGAGTTGTCTAGATTGGGTTGGCTTTTGGGCATGTCTGTGGGGGATTCTATTGATTGTCAGTTGATGTAGGATGACCCAGCCCATTGTGGGCAGCACCATTCCTTAGCCAAGAGTGCCTAAACTATGTAATACAGGAGAAAGCTAGATGAAAGCACTGAAAATGCAAACAGTGTGGGTACATTCACTTCCCTCTGCTTTTGACTGTGGATATGATGTGACTTACTGCTGAAGTTCCTACCTTGACTTCCCTTCAATGATGAACTGTAGCACAGAATTGTAATCCAAATAACCTGTTTTCTCCCTAAGTTGCTTTTGGTAAGGGTGTTTCATCACAGCAACAACAACAAAAAAAAAAGAAAAAAAGAAAAAGAAAAAAACCACAGAGGAAATACTAGCATATAAAATGAAGCAGATAAATTGGTTGTCACAAATTTCAAATTCCAGCATGTTCAATATTTGGAAGACCTAAGGTAGAAAACAAACAAGTATTTACTAAACTTCCTGCTCACCAAGGTCTGACTTAAACATCACCTTTGTGGTGAAGACTTGCTGAGCCACCAAGCCAATAGTAGTCAAGTCTCCTCCCTGTTATCATAATGTGGTACTTTACACTATAACAAAATAGGTCTGAAGGGTCCTATGGGAACCCCACCCCCAAACAACCCAGGCTGTCATCAAGACTACAGGTTACTCTTCACAAACTGACAAGGCCATATTGCTAAAGACAACACCTACACAATTCATCCAACATGGAGAAGTCCAGTGGGTGACTACACAGAGACTTCACACCTATGTGCTAGCATCTTTGGTACAGGAAGGTACTCAGCACCCTACCAAAGGAGAAGTGTAAACACCAACCCAGCCACAAACCCTTTGATCAATAATGGTGGCCCTCCGGCAGGATATGCTAGCTCAGTTGTGGAACAAAGCTTGTGGGAGTAAACAATCAAAAACTTACTTGACTTCAGGCTCACTCCACAAGATGGAACCCATACCCTACACTGCTGAGGTGACCAAGAACCAGAGACTAGATAGCTTTGGGACCTAGGGTAAAACTAAACACTACTGTTCTGTTCAAAGAACGAAGCAATGAGATGATATTCTGCTGTATTCATAGATCAGTGCCTTGTTCAGCCATCATCAGAGAAGCTTCCTCTTGCAGCAGATGGGAACAAATACAGACAATCTGCAGGAGTGAGAGACCTCAAAAAACTCTGCCCTAAATGAGATATCTCCATCGAATCCTTCCCCTCGGGGCTCAGGAAACCCCGTAGAAAAGGAGACAAAAAGATTGTAAGATCCAGAGGGGAGAGGAGGACACCAAGGAAACAAGGCCCTCTAAATCAGCATTATCAATGAACGTATGAATGCACACAGACTGAGGCAGCATGCACAGGGCCTGCACAGGGCCTTTGGGTATATTTTATGGCTTCTAGTTTAGCGTTTTATTGTTGTGTGTGGTTTTTTGAGACGGTGTTTCTCTGTGTAGCAGCTTTGGCTGTCCTGGAACTTGGGATTCCTCAATGTGAGAACAAGTAGGTCTCTGTGTCTGTATTTGTTTCTTGTGCCTTCTCTTGGGCTCTTTTCCTTCTGTTTGTTTTGTCCTATTCTGATGTGTTAGCTTTTGTTTTATCATTATATTACTTTTTATCTCATTTTATTATTATTCCTTAGAAGCCTGTTTGCTTTCAAGTGAGAGACAGAAAGGGGACAGATCCAAATGAGAGGAAAGACAAGGAGGAACTGGGAGGAGCAGAGGGAGGAGAAACTGCAATCAGGGTATATTATGTGAGAAAGAAATCTACTTTCTTCCTTTTAATTTATTCGTTGTGTGTTTCACATTATGTATCTCGATCCCATTCATTTCCCCTGTCCTTGCATATCTTCCCTCTGACCTTGCAAACTCCCCCCACCCTGGAAAAATAGAATAAAATTAAAGAGAAAAATAGGGAAAAAAAGAAAAGTCTCATGGCAGCTAAAGTGTGACACAGTGAGTCACACAGTAAACCCTTTTATCCATATATCTTTCCTTGCCAGTGTTCATTGCAAAGAGTCATTGGTCTGGTTTGAGGCCTTTAGTTTCTGCTACACTATTGATGCTGGGCCCTCACTGGGACTCCTCTTGGATATTCTGTTATTGCCCTGTGTTGTGGAGATCCTGCAGCTTTGGGTCTGCAGGGCCAGCCCCTTTGTGTGTTCCTGAAGATCATAGATGGATGCCAACTCATAACCCTGCTTCTGGGCTTGGGTCCTTGCAGAGTTGGTCAGGCTGCCAGCTCTCCCCAGTCCTCACCACCAGGATGAGCTCTCCAGCATTGCCCCAGCTAGTTCACCCTTGCAGCAACGAGCAAGGGGCGGAGCCAGTTCTGCTTTCACAAACTCAGTGTGGGCTCTCCCACATCTGAACCATCTGGACCAGCTCTACTGTGTTGCCCAGACAAGGTGCAGGGGCCACTCTCCTGAGTGATGTAGCTGGTGAGGGGCATGGCCATCTCTCCCACCTGCCACAGGGGATGGGAGAGGTCAGCATCTCTCTCCTGCCCATACCCCCATATGGCAGATGAGGGACTGAGCCAGATCATTCACACTCAAGAAAATGGTATATATTAGGGGGAAAAAAATAGGTCTGTGGACCTTTAAGGAATTTTCTAAGAAATACTCTGAATTCTTCATTGCTTTAATTTTCATGACTCTTGAAATTAATTCTTTTCATAAGAAAATGTGAGGACAGCAATTTCCTTTCCTAAACTATGATACACTGAATAATTTTCCTACTACAAAACTCCTACAAATATTGTTTATTCCAAAACATGTAATAATATTCACAACTGACCTGTGAAGAGGTGAGTAGAAACCCTGAAGAGACAAAGTGAGAAAACATGGAGACAGCAGGGAGCCCTTGACTGCCCTTTGACAGATCTGTGGCAATGTCACAGCTCAAAGGCCTCACCCCGGCTTAACTACTAAACCATGATGCTCTGAGCCTGGGAAATTAAAAATGAACCTCCTGTGACCACAGGTAAACATAAGTACAATCCACTTTATAGACGGAATATACATGATCATGGTCCAAGCACCTCCCACCACCAGGCTAAGAAATTCATTTGGAATGTGGCCTAAAACCAGGTGTTTGAGCACATTCCTGTAATCCCAGAACCTGGAAGGCTGAGGCAGGGGGATAGTAAGTTCAAAGTCTATGATGTGGCTGCTGAAGATTATACCCAGATCTTCTCAAAGAACAATAGACACTTTTAGGAGCTGGGCCATCTCTACAGCCTACACACACACACACACACACACACACATTCTTCTTATCACTACAGTGTATATATGATGCTGCACTGTTAGAGGTATAGTAGAAACCATTTCTTCTCTGAGACTGGTACTCATGGCTTAGCAGTGTGGATGGATGGTTGGACTGGTGGAGGACAGTGACCATGTGAAATTCAGTAACAAGTAACCTGAACCACTCTACACCGAAGGCCAAATACACTTCCTACAAATAACAGGTGTCTGTGTGTTATGTGTGTGTGACTTAGGTTTTCTCGTATGTGTGACAAGTACATGACAGAAGCAACCAGAGGGAGGAAGAATTTCTTCTGGTTCATGTTCCAGTCCACCATGATCAAGAAGGCAGTAGAAATGGATGGCAGAGACCCCTCACATCTTAGACAACCTGAAAGTTGTCCTTGAATGGCTGGCCCTCCTGCTGCCGCTTCTGTAGTGCAGGGATCCATGTGTGCAACACCACACCAGTTGCTCGATTTCAGGACTGGCCAGTTTCCTGTGTTCAGTCACAGTAATAGTTTCCCACCTTAAATGCTCCCTGGATCAATAGTTCTCATTGAACCAGTTTGTCATTCATGTCCTTGTATTTGTTCTGTGTTGTTTTATGCCAGTTTTGTCGCTGTCAGGTGTCAATTCAGCCATAGGGATCTGAGAAAGTCTGTGGCACACAATTCCCACTAGAAATGTACAGTATAGGAGTAAGAACATGCATCGGCCATTAGGAACACTTGCAGCTCTTGCTGGGGATGCCTGTTTAGTTCCTAGCACCCATTATGATGGTTCTCAACCACCTATAACCCTTCTGGAGATTCAAGGACCTCTTGTATCCTCCCAGGCACCAGGCACTCATACTGTGCGCACACACACCTGCAAGCACTCACACATGTACATACAAATTGAAGAAACAAGTATTTATTCAAGGTTTTTTTTTTCATATATTACATCCCTACTGCAGTTTCCCCTCCCTTTCCTTCCTCCTCCCTCCCCTCTCCCAGCCCCTTCCCTGTCCATCCCCCTCTACCTCCCTCAGACAAGAGCAAGCCTCCAAGGGACATCAAACAAATATGGCATAACAAACTACAATAAGACCAGGCACATACTATCACATCAACGCTAAACAAAGCAACCCAGTAGGAGAAATGGGTCTCACAAGCAGGCAAAGGAGTCAGAGACAGCTCTCCACCCCCACCCCTGATCCCACTGTTGGGAGTCCCACAAGAACACCAAGCTACTCAACCATAGCATATATGCAGAGAACCTACACCAGACCCCTACAGACCCCTGGTCTCTGCAAACCCCACGAATCTCAAGTCAATTGATTCTGTGGGCCATGTTCTTGTGGTACCCCTAACCCCTCTTGTTCCTCCCATCCTTCCTCCCCCCCCCTCCACAGGACTCCTCCAGCTGCATCTAATGCTTGACTGTGGGGCTCTGTATCTACTCCCATCAGTTGCTACATGAAGTCTCTCTGGGCTCTTTGATGAGTGTTCTGCTAGGCTCCAGTGCTAGAACACTCTACAGACAGGACAAATTGTAATTTGAAGGCTTTGTGGCTGGGTTAGTGTACTAATCCCTCCACTTGAGGCCTTACCTGTTTACAGAAGATGACCAGCTCAGGCTCCATGTCCCCCATTACTAGGAGTCTGTGCTTAGATTCCAAGGAGTTTCTATTGCATTAGGTTTCTACCTCACCCCTGAAATGCCCTCCCCCAATTCCAGTCATTTCTCCTAGTATTTTCTCCCTTCCTCTTCCCCGACCCCAATCCCTCCTGTCCACAACCCCACCCACCTCCAGTCACCTGCAAAATCTATTCTACTTTCCCCTTCCCTGGGGGATCCTTCCATTCCCCCCCCTTAAGCCTTGCTTATTATTTGACTCCTCTGGGTGTGTGGATTATAGCATAATAATGTTTTACTTTACAGCTGATGTCCCCTCTCACTCAGGATGGATTTTTTCTAGATCCATCAATTTGACTGCAAATTTCATGATGCCATTGTTTTGAATATCAGAGTAATACTCCATCATGTGAATTTACCACATTTTCTTTATCCATTCTTCAGTTGTGGGATATTTGGGCTGTTTCCAGGTTCTGGCTATTATGAATAAAGCTACTGTGAACATAGTTAAGCAAGTGTCCTTGTGGTAGCATCCTTTCTTTGGTCATATGCCTAGGAGTGGTATAGGTGGGTGTTGAGGCAGATCAATTCCCAATTTTCTGAGAAACTTCTAAAGTGTCTGTATAAACAAATATTTTTATTTATATAATTTTATTGTTTTTTTGGAAATTACATATTACACCTTAATTGTACTCATTCCCAGTCCTTCCATGTCTGCCTTTCACCCTTGTAGACCCCCCAAAGAAAAATCTTAAAAAGAAAAATAATAACAAAAGAAAAGAACATTTCACTTCTCTATCTTTCCCACCTATCACATGTTCATTTGTCATAGTGGCCTTGGGAACTCCATGTGTTACACCCTTTTGACCACTGAGCTTTATTTGTAAATGTTCATTGCAGTGAGTTGTTGTTCTGGTTCAAGGCCTCTGGCTTTTGGTACACCATCAATACTGGGCCCTCACCAAAACTTCTCTAGAATATCCTGCTGTTGCCCCAAGTCATGGAGACCCCGAAGCTATGGCTTCACAGTCCCTTCACTCTCTCCACCAGGTCATAGATTGGGTAGATGTTAGAATGGGGCAGCACATAGCCCTGGGTGGGGGCCTGGGTGGTAGCTGGTTTGGTCAGTTGGGCCCCTACTGGGACTGCCTCCCTCAGGCAATGATGTATCAGGGCCCGCTTTCCCTCACCCAGGCTATTGGGCTAGTTCTCCCACACAGATGTAAGATCTGGAGGCAGCGCTCTCTTGGGCAGGGCAAGCTTTCCTATTTGTGTGGCAGGTGAGAGAGCAGTTTGCCCAGGGCAATTGAGGGTCTCAGGGACAGCACTCTTGTGCCCACGTCACTGGAAACAGTTCGGGGGTTGGCGGGGGGTAACCATCTTGCTGAGGTGGCTGGCAAGGGGCAGGCCACTGAGGCCACTGAGGCCATCTCTTCCATGGCCCCAATGGGAACACGGGCCACGGACATCAACACAGATCCTGCTGTGGCTCTACCACAGACACGGCCCCAACTGGTAGCATAGGCCACCCATACCATCCTGTTCCTCACCACCATCACATCTTTAGTTCCACTTCTCTCCACAGCACATGATCTGCTCCTCTTCTCCTTCTCTCCCGTTTCTCTGCCACATACCTGTTCATCATAGTGGTGCCTGCCCAGCCGAGCTGATTGGCCGACTGATTGTAAACAGATACTTTAAAAAGTGGCCGGGTGGTGGTGTTGCTCGCCTTTAATCCCAGCACTCAGGCAAAGGCAGAGGCAGGTGAATCTCTGTGAGTTCGAGACCCCTGCTCTACAAGAGCTAGTTCCAGGACAGCCTCCCAAGCCACAGAGAAACCCCGTCTTGAAACCCTCCCTCCAAAAAAAGAAAAGAAAACAGGAAAGAAAATATACTGCATTGCCAAAATAATTTGATTCAGTCATTCATTGCATAGTTATGGGGACTGAGACAAACGTCTTGCACAGGCTAGGCAACATCTACCACAGAACAATACTCCCATCCCTTGTTTTCTGTGCTTTTTATTTGAGACAAGGTCTTGCTGAATTACCCAGGTGGGCACTGAACTCAGTCGCAGTCCTTGAACCCAAGACACTCCTGGCCCATGCTTCTGAGTAGTCACGGTTGCAAGCCTGCACTACCAGGCGGCACTCTTGTACAGCCATGCTTGTAGCAAGAGCTTCAGTTTTGACAAAGACTCATCAGAACCAAGTCCTCCATTTCTGATTTCCCCTTGTCTACTGATGAAAAGAATTTCTCAAAGACCAATTCCTTACTTCAACCTTGCTTCTCCTCCTTCCCTAACCCTTACGCTATCCAACCTGGGTACAGGCACTGAAGGGTGTGGCCATAGCTCTACCCAGAGCCTGGTTCACAATCTTTTTGTCACAGCAGCTAGAGACAGGCACAGCAGATGATACCGGTATTCCTGGAAGTCATTCCTAAGCCAGACCCGCAGGAAATAACATACCCAATCTGCTAAACCGCGGACACATAAATACATCCATACTTTATGTAACCCAACTCAATTTCCCCTCACCCAGATTCCCCAAATACCCACAGCCATTTCATCACCACCAGGCACGAGGGAAATTATGATGAAAGGAAAGTCTAAGAGGCAAAAGACCGCAGTAAAATATCTTTTACAGAGATATATGGCTATTGAAACATTCTGACTGCTCCCTCCACCCAGGGGCAAAGAGGATGGCAATTCTGGTAGGAGAGAGGAAACAGAAATTTGGTTAATCCACGTCTAGATGACAGACACAAGTGAGTTCAGATTCTGCTCTATGTTTTTTGTTCATGTCTTGTGGTTCTGTGGCTCAAACTCAAGGCTTCACACACACGAAACAAGTGTCTCACCACGAAGCTAGGGCCTTCAACCCTCTCCTACCTTTAATTCAGAAGATAACATGGCTCTCCAAAGTGGTTTATTCTTTACTATTTAACTGGAAATTCAGAGAAAACATTTATTTGTAATGCATTTTATCCTAAAAGAAAACCATACTGAGGGCTGGAGAGATGGTTCCATAGGTAAAGCTGTTGCCACACAAGCTTGATGGGCCAAGTTCAGATCCCCAGAATTGGTATAAAGGCCAAACACAGTGGCATATCCACCTGCCATGTCAGCACTCATGAAGAAGGTGGAAGGGGGAGGGGAAGAGGAGCATCTCTGGAAGTCCTCCGGCCAGCTAGCCTAGCACACACAGCTGTGAACAAGAGACAGCCTGCCTCAAGTAGGAAGATGGGGACTAACACCCAAGATTTCTCAGGGCCTGGTGGGTAGTGTTGCCTGCCTCTGATCCCAGCACACAGAGAGGCAGAGGCAGACTGATCTCTGTGAGTTCAAGGCCAGCCTGATCTACAGAGTGAGTTCCAGGACAGGCTCCAAAGTAACAGAGAAACCCTGTCTTGAAAATCAAATATATATATATATATATATATATATATATATATATATATATATGTGTGTGTGTGTGTGTGTGTGTGTGTGTGTGTGTGTGTGTGTGTGTGTTTTTCCTCTGACTTGCACAAGTGTGTGCCTATGACAAATACACAAACCAAACATACACAGAGACACAAAAGAAGAAAGAAAACCACATTGAGGAAGGGAGGGAACCAAGCTTATTTGAATATCTATCTATTCTTTGTAGCAAGCATAACTAAAACAATATATGTATATGAATATGTGTATATATATGTATATCATGGCTTATTAAGGAATATATAGTTTATGTGCTGAAGACAACTAAAGCTTATTAATAATTTTCAAATTTTAGCAACTGAAAATGTTTACACTTTCTCCTAATATTCACTCATTCGCCTATTTAAACATGGTTTTCCTCTTACTAACTAAAGTTAAAGTCCTTTAGAAGGGGAAAACTAAAGGCATATGGTTAGAGCCGTGGGACAGTGTAGCCATTTCTATTGGTATGCTGGTATGCAGACTGCAAGCCTGTTTCCTATTCCTTTCAAATGCCAGGCAGTATGGCTGCTTCCTCTGTTCCCATGGAAACCTCAGCCTTGCTGAAGTTCAAGTTAATTTCTTACCGCCATCTGCCTGTGGATCTGCAGGGCTTTCTCCAACTAACATCATGCAGAGAATGAACTTGGGAGTTTACATCTCTGGCTAACATCTCTTAAAACAATGAAGTTAACTTGGGAGCTTCCTTGGCTGTTTCTCTGGGAGGTCAGAACACAAAGCAGATCCAGCTGGACCTCAATAGGAACGAATTAGTGGAAGATTTGAAATGAATTAAAATGTAGTACGTGAGCGCTTTTAATAAAGATGAGGGTCTGCACCAGGTAGGGCCTATCAATTGTCCAACATGGATTAGGGCGGGACTTACAGGGCCCTACCCCCTCACACACACACACACACACACACACACACACACACACACACTGAACTATCAGCTACTGATGGATTCTGGGGGAGGGGCAGCAGTTGTCTTCAGTTGTTTTGAACCTACTGAGGAACCCAGAAGGCTCCAACAGATAGCTGCAAACCCATGGCCACACAGATGGTCCTGAGTAAACCCAGTGGGTCCCTAAAACATAGCAAATCCTTGAATAAGGGAAGGGAACTTGAAGGCAGGAGGGTGGAGCAATAGGATTGGGGGGGGGGGTATTTAAAAGGCTTAGGGCTTATAATAATCAAAATATGTTTTATATGCATATGACACTATCAAATAAAATTATCACTAAAAGCTACTTTTAAAATGAAGCAATATTCAACACAAATGTTAGTTCAGACTAGATGCTGGGAAGATGGCTCCATGGATAAGCTTTTGCAAGTATGAGGCCTCAGTTCGGATCTCTAACACCCCGATTCACAAAAAAACAACAACAAAAAGGAAAAAAAAAACCACGAATGTCCAGGGCTGAAAAGATGGTTCAGTGGTTAAGAGCACTTGTTCTTGCAAAGGACGGCGGAACTGGGGTCAAGGACAGGGTTTGATTCTCAGTATCCTTACAGTGTATCACACTGGTCTATAACTTCAGTTCCAGGGAATCCATTTCACCTCTCAGACACGAGTCATATACATGGTGCCCAGACACATGTGCAGGCAAGACACTCGTACACATTTGGACATGGCAGCCCTGCTGTCACCCCAGCATTGGCCAGGCAGACACAGAAGATCCCCAGGGCAAGCTAACTACCTAGACTAGCCGATGGAGTCTCTACAGTTTCAGCCAGAGACACTGCCTCACTGAAGTAAGAAGTGAATAAAGAACACACCCAACATCAACTTTTAGTCTCCACACACACATGTGCCCACACACAAGTGAACACACACATTTCTCTCACACACATCTCTCTCTCTCTTTCTCTCTCTCTCCCTCTCTCTCTCTCTCTCTCTCTCTCTCTCTCTCTCACACACACACACACACACACACACACACACACTTCTGCATATCTTTCTTTACTTCTTACTCTGTGGCTTGCTGTGTAGCTGGGTGGCTGGTCCCTTGCTTCCTCCTTTTCTCCTTTTTCTTGTTCCTTGATCTCTCTTCCTTCCAACCCCTCTTTTTCTCCTATTTATTCTCTCTGCCTGGTAGCCCTACCTATCCCTCTCTCCTGCCTAGCTATTAACTGTTCAGCTCTTTATTAGACCAATCAGGTGTTTTAGACAGGTAAAGTAACACAGCTTCACATTGTTAAACAAATGTAGCATAAAAGAATGCAACACATCTTTGCATCTTTAAAACAAATGTTCCACAGCATTAACAGATGTAACGCATCATAAAATAATATTCCACAACACGACCCTGGGTAAATATAGTTACACAAAATAGCTATATAAGTCAAACATTTACTGATAATACTAAGGAATAATTTTACCACTTGTTGAATGGTGTTTTTACTCTTTTGCTCTTTTGGCTTTCTGGCATTTATGAGGGCCAACCACCCAGCTCCCAAATAACTATACACCAAAGTTTATTTTTAATTTTGAGTGTCTGGCCTTAGCTTGGCTTGTTTCTTGCCAGCTTTTCTTATCTTAAATTATCCCTTCTACCTTTTCCCTTTGGGCTTTTATCTTTCTTACTTCTGTAATCTTACTTTCCTTTTTACTCTGTGGCTGGCTGGGTGGCTGGGTGGCTGGGTGGCTGGGTGGCTGGGTGGATAGGTGGCTGGCCCCTGATGTCTTCCTCCCCTTGTTCTCTCGTTGTTCCTCCTCTTCCTCGTTTCCCCTTCTGTTTATATTGACTGCCTGCCAGCCCCACCTATCCTTGCTCCTGCCTCACTATTGACCATTCAGCTCTTTATTAGGACCACCAAGTGTTTTAGACAGGCACAGTAACACAGCTTCACAGAGTTAAACAAATGCAACATAAACAAAAGTCACACACCTTAAAATAATATTCCCCCAACAACCACTTATTAAAGAAAGTACATTTGCATACTAAAAAAGATAGACTAGCCGGGCGGTGGTGGCACACGCCTTTAGTCCCAGCACTTGAGAGGCAGAGGCAGGTCAATCTCTGTTGAGTTTGAGACCAACCTGGTCTACAAGAGCTAGTTCCAAGACAGCCTCCAAAACCACAGAGAAACCCTGTCTTGAAGCGCACCCCCCCCAAAAAAAAAAAAAACACAAAGGAAGAAAAAAGAATGAATGCTTTATATTCAAAGAGTTACCTCAGAGCTTGACGTGTAACTGCTGGTAAAGTGATTGCATAGCGTGACAAGCTGGGTTGGATCCTCAGTGCCATGTAAACCAGGTGTGTGGTGCAAGGCTCTCATCTCAACACTCTGTACATGGAGGCAGAAGACCAGAAGTTCAAAGTTGTTCTCAGTTTCTTAGCAAGTTCTGAGACAGCCTGGAATACATGAGTCCCTGTCTAAAGAAAAGGAAAACTGTTGAATAATTGATACTGCAAAATGTGTAGCATCTTTAATCCTTTGCTATGATTTGATTTTGTGATCAATGCTGAGAATGACACTTCTCATAAATATGTAGTACAGAGAGTGGGAGTATGTGTTTGTGACCATTTCAGAAATTGTTGGAAATTCTGAAGTCCTAAACCAAATTCTTTTAATGATTTCTTTTCAGTGAAACTCATTATGAACTCAAACAGCAATTTGTCAAACCCAATCTTCCAAGGCATTACTGTGCAAAGAGGTGCTGCTTTGTACTTTCATGCTGAAGAATGATGCTGATAAAATAAAGCCTTTGTTTTATTTGACTAATCCAGCAAAAGCTTGCAATTCAAACATTCAATAGTCTTGACCCTGGGCAGCATTTGTTGGCATTGTTTATTTTGATGGCTCTCACAGTGCAAAGTCCACAATGTATGTCCAGAACCAAGGCTGCAGTAAGGTCACACAGTGTGACCCAGGAGAGTGCTACCTGGAACCACCTCAGATTCAGTACATGTTTGATTTTGAATTGATAATCAGTCATTACAAGTTCAGAAATCTTTTATATTGACAAAGATTTACAAGACCCTCACATTCAGTCACATGACCACATATAAGGATACCAATAGACTTGCACTTGATTAATCTATGAAAACGGCTTACTTCAGAGATGTTTGTAGTAGTTACTCCAGTAATACAGAAGCCTATCAGCAGCAAGGAATTTATTAAACAAATTATTAAAATAGAATTATTAGTTATGACCACTCCATACTTACTAACAGGTACAATGAGTATAATAAATAGTTAAAAAGGAGAAATGCAAATTTCTAAGTAATAATCATATTGGGAGGAAATTCTTGTAACTATATAGCTAAACATTGGTGAAAAACTTCTTTGATGCTATGGACCAGTGTTTTCATAGTAATAGTCTGATTGATATGCAAGTGGATAACTTAAATTGTTTCCACTAGACATCTGTATTTTCTAGTACTTTACAATGGACTTGGATTACTTTGTTTTTACTTTTCTTTTTATTTAAGAAAAAACAATATGAAGAGACAGACTGTTGGCCTAACCTGTAATTCTAGCACTTGGGGGGGGGGAAGAGGCAGAATTATCAATTCAAGATCATTCTAGGCTACAAATTAATTTCAAGGCCAGCCTGGACTACAGGAAATCATGATCCCAAAATTCAAATGTACATATTTTAAATTTTATGCTGGTTTTAATATATGTATTTTTATATGTTAGATATAGTGAAGTATTATATATTCAATACATTAACATGATATATATTTTATACATATTAAAACCAGCATTAAGAATTAAAAACTAGGATGGCTGAACTATGACCAATAATGAATGATAAGGGTAGTAAGTTCAAGTTGACAATTGTCCTGCATGTATTTCAATCAGCATTTCCTCCAACATTCCAGTGTTAGACCCCCGAAAACTCAAGTATCCGGGGTCTCAGGCCAGGTTCGCGGTCACCCCAATCACCAGGCGGATTCGAGAGCTTGCTGCAAACTGCACGAGGCTTTATTGTAATTTAACGAACTAACCCCATGTTAGCTCGGGTCTTTCACCCACCCGCCATGGCTGACGGCTAGAAAAGACGGCTCCTACGGGCTCCCAAAAGATCTTATAGGGCAGCGTAAGGGGAGTGTCTAGGGGTACGCACAGGCTCACGATTGGTGTGCCTCCAGGCTTGGAGGGCTTGCCCTGTGTTGATTGGTCAACTGGTTGTTATGGCTCATAGGCCCTCCCAGGGTGGTTGCTATGCTCTCTACGTCATTGCTGTGTGCTTGTCCGTAAAGCACACCCAGAGCCATAAAGCATAGCGCCACCAGCTAACTTCTGATTGGTTCCTTGTCACGAGACAGGCATCTGACTTTCTGGTTTCTAGGACAAGGTCATAGAAGCACATGTTCAACCATTATGGCTGCCAAAAGGGAAGCCGGTTCCTTCACCAGGAAATAATCTAACCTTAAAAATGACAGAGCCATTTTGCTTAGCACTAGAGCCAGTTAACACTAGAGCCAATATCTTCACATTTTTATTCTCGTATAAATGGCTGCAATGAAACCTATTTTCCTTTGCCCGTGTTGCCTAAGCAACAAAATCTAATGTGGCATTTCATTGAGGTATTAGCCATTTTCTACACAATATCCCACAATTATCTATAGCCTCTCCTGTCTTTGTTCAGAGCCAGCCTACCCCCATGTGCTCCAAAAGCAAGCTGGTAACTTGAAAGCAGAGAGAGTGTGGACCTCCCCCAAAGAGAGGACTAAGGCTTGAAACCTCCAGGTGGCACTATTGTCACCACAGGGTATTTTCATATGGACTTACACTAGTTCACAGCAAAAATGACACAATCACACACACATAGCTTATGACATCTTTTACCATAGTTAAATGGATTTGAGCCCCAAGATTACTGTAACGAATAATCAGGGGGTTTAAAACCACAAAAATTTATTTTCTTTCAGCTCTGATGGGTAAACCCTTCCTTGGCACTTTCACTTTCTATGGCTTACAGTATTTCCCGATTTCAGAGGACATCACTCTTGCTGAGTTTCCAGCTTTGCATGGCCACTTCCCTGTGTTCTCTGCTTCTTTCCACCTTTATCTTCTGAGGACACTCAACACTAGGTGATTAGAAACCCCCCAAAGTCCAAAATGGACACATGCATTAACCAGATAGTATTTCTGAGACAGGAGGATGGCAAGTTTGGGGCCAGTCTAGACTATATTAGTACAACCCTGTCTCAAATGAAGGAGGAAAAGTAGTGAAGGAAATATGGAAGGGTAGAGAGAGGGCAAAACATTATTTCAAAATAAGGTCATCAGATTGGGGGTTAAGGCTTGCATGTCTTTCTTGGGTTTCTACCTGAACCCACTACAATGTACACCTATGTTTCTTTTAAGGCTGCATGCTGGATCTTAATCACAGCTAACATTTACTGGGAACTGATTCAGCTAAGTAAGCATTTATAAGCACTGTCCCAACACAGATACAAAATCTTCCACTCTGTGCAGCCCCACCTCCCCTCAATCACCCAAATATCCAGTTTCCATTATTTTGTCTTCTGCTAAAGAGAGTAGCATTTCAAAATTCCTGCCAGGGGACAAAGCGATGGCTTTCACAGTGAGGAAGAACTGCAGCTCATAGACAGTCCCCAGTATGACCTGTTTGGCTACTTTTTCAGACTGCACAGCTAGGCTTACCCTTGGTTGTAATACTGATGTGATCTGTAGAACTTGGTGCCTGCCTAAGGCCAGGCTCATTTTAAGACACAAGTTTGAAGCTCAGTGACGTGCTTCAACTTCAATGTCAATGTTTGCTAATTTTACACAGGTATGCCCTCTCCACAGACAGAATTTGAAACTTTCATTTCTTTTTCTATGATCTGGGCTATGTTAAATAAATTAGCCACCTTCACAAAAAGTCTTAAAAATAAATAAAAAGGCAAAAGAAACACAATCTCTGCCATTTCCTGGATTATATCAAGTGAAACTACCATGCACACTGTTTTTTTTTCTTCAGCTTTCTTAAAGAAGTTGTTCAAACAGACTACAAAATTGAAAGAATTTAATAACTCTCAAATTCCCACTTCTTAAATTCTACATTACTGTTCTGCTACAGCTTTATTCTGTAACTATGCATTCATCTATCTTATCCATTCGTGAATCTACTTTGTGTCTCTCCCTGAATACTTCAGCATGAACATCATTACACTAGCACAGAACCTGTGTTGTGTGTGTGTGTGTGTGTGTGTGTGTGTGTGTGTGTGTGTGTGTGTGTGTGGTGTATGCACACAGGTGTAGACAGATGTGAGCCCCTGTGGGCCCACATGCAAAGGCCAGAGGAGGATATCAGGTGTCCCGTTCTGTCACTCTCTGCCTTGTTCTCTTGATGAGAAAAGTTCTTTCACTGAACCTGACCCTGGGCTTATGGCAAGCAAGCTCAAGAGATCCTCCTGTCTCCACCCGACCCAGCACTGGGGTTACAGTCATGTGTGGCAACACTCAGCATTCTTTATGGGTGCTGGCATCAAAATTCCAGTACTCATGCTGAAGCAGAAAGGCTTTTTAACCCACCAAGCCTTCTTTCCAAGCTCTTTGGGGGCAGGCAGATAGATACAAGTAAAAAGAGAGAAGGGAGACTAGCTGAGCATGCTCACTTAGTTTTCCACTTACTATTAAACCAGGTACCTCACTCACTACAGGGAGAAGTAGCTAAAGGGTTAGGAGTATGGCAGGAAGGATTGGTCTCCACAAAGATCCAGGGAAAGGGGAGAACGTATTCCTTCACAATGGTACCCTGAATGATGTGACAGATAACCATGATCCATAGCATCCCAGCAACAGGTCTGCCACACTCAACCACTGAATGACTCTAGGATCTTCATTTTTCACAACTGTGTCTGTATCCATCTCTGTTTCTCTTGGATTTTGTTTTTGTTTTGTTGGTTTTTTGAGATAGCATTTCTCTTTATAGCCTTGGCGGTCCTGGAACTCACCTTGTGGACCAGGCTGGCCTTGAACTCATAGAGATCCACCTGCCTCTGCCTTCTGAGTGCTGAGATTAAAGGTCTGCACCACTATCATTTCAAAGCCATAGCTAAAAATTGACAGGAAAAAAACTAAAATTGAAGCACAAAGCTCTTTGAGACCAGTAACTGAAGCTCAAATATTAGTGACTGGCCTGATGCAGCTCATGTGTCAACTGTGTTCAAAGAGACAAACCATTATGGCACAAAGTTAAGGGTACTGGGCCTCACCAGCTCCACAAAGGAAATTCAGTGCTAGAACTCATTTATACCCATTCTGTTCCCCAAAAAGGCCCAGTTCACCCTTAAAATCTGATAGGAAAAAAGTTCATCTTGTTGATGTTACACAGAGAAAATAGCTCTAGCAGATAGTTGTTAGTATTGCCACACGTTGGAGCAGTGGTTCTCAATCTGTAGGTCCTGACCCATTGTGGGGAGAGGTTGCACAGCAGATATTCTGCAAAGCAGATATTTACATTATGATACATAACAGTAGCAAACTTACAGTTATGAGGTTGCAACAAAATAATTTTGTGGTTGGAAGTCACCACAAAATGAGGGACTGTATTAAAGGGGCAGCATTAGGAAAGTTGAGAACCATTGCTTTAAAGGCTGTTTTTTTTTTTTTTTTTAAAGATTTGTTTAAATTGAATGACTGGTAATAGATTATTACTCTCACAGCAAGGAATATTAATAGTATAATTTTTACCAAGATCAATCATGAAAATTTTTATTCTTAACTTTCATTGAGCAGAATGAAATTTCTAAGAGTGAATTCAGAAGGCCTGAGGAGCTTGGTAGGAAAGCGAGAAAAAAACTGTTTAACCTCTGTCTCACCTTCTGGAGCATGTTTGTTTAAACATTCTGCCAATGTTGATATGATCCACCAAGAATGTAAGCCAGGTTAGGTACAGTTAGATATAATTTATTTACAAATCTGCAGAACTCAGGCTTCTTTTATAACAAACGTTAAGAAAATAAACAGAGTGTACAAGACCTCAGTCAAACAGTGTCAACCTATAAACTTAAAAACAAAATTGAGACAACTCCAACCCTTAAGCAATGTTGTTTTTCCAGGTCAAATATTTGACCAGTAGTCAAATAAGGAGAGATTATATTGAGATAATGCAGCTACAGCATCTCCTGGGTCAAAATCTCCTCTGTTTCTCTAACTTAATCTCGAGAATCTATCCATTACATCAGAATAAAAACAAAACTCACCAACAACCCCCGTTTTCTTTTGTGAAAGCCATGATCTTGGTTTGCAACAGTGTCAGCAGAACAAAGAATTCTAAGATACTTGTCTTTCTCAGCACATGGATTTAAAAGCTCAAACGACCTGACTTCTTGTAAGTACCAGGATTCAAGCATATAAATAGCTGGGATCTATGGGTTTTTAATGTGCTTTAAAATATAGTAGAGCCTGGTGTGATAGCACTGTAATCCTAGGGCACAGGGGGCTAAGGCCAGAGGCTGGAGAGCTCTCTCAAGGCCAGTCTGGGTTATTAGCAAACCATTCTGGGAAACACACATATACACAAATGGCTCCTCATAAGATCGCTTCAAATCTTCAGTGTATTTCAGATGCTTTATAAATTCTGTCCTGACCTTCATCCACATGATTTTAGGGTTAACAATGAATGTCAGTCTGTCAAAGCCCATGTGCCACTCATGGACCCTTCCCATGCATTCTTTTCCTGCTTTGCAACAGCATTTGTGCAATGGAAAATCACGCCTGCTAGTCCTGAAGCCTGGATGGGATTTCCCCACCACCACTAGATTGATTCTCTGGATCCATGGAGGAGAAGATAGTGGAGTTTAACAGTTGAAACACAACAGCAAAGTGGTTCTTTTAGGTACCAGGAAATAGCTCCTGGCTGCCAAGACTGGAACTCCAGGGCCAGACCCCAATCATATGGAGTCTGACATGCTGTGTGCAGTACCACAGCCACTGGAGGAATAAGGCTTTGAAGGGGGAAAAATCATGTCTACAGTACATCCTGCTGAGCACCAAGCAAACACAGAAAGCTTTGTCCCCGGTATATCGAGTGGTGGACAAAGACCGCCAGTCATGATTCTCTTCCCATCTTGGACAAGCAAACCATTCCTTTAAGAGAAAAATACATGCAAGATAGTAGAAATCGGAACCACTGAGCCCAAACAGAGGGCAATCAATCCAATTAGCCCTCTGTTTGACTTAGAGAAACTAAGGGAAATTTCGGGGAAGGCTGTCCTTCATGATTTTTTAAAGCCTGAATGCCAGCAGGTGAACCCCAAATATTTTCAGTCACCCTTCAATAAAGCCACTGGTCCTTCTAAGCCTAACACTGTCCCACAACACTTCCACCTTGATCCCAGCCAGACATTGAGCCTTGATCCCAGTTCATCCCTTAGCATGCTTGGAGCTAGAAAATAAGTGCATGCGTGCGTGTGTGTGTGTGTGTGTGTGTGTGTGTGTGTGTGTGTGTGTATGTGTGTGTGTGTGTGTAGGTCAGAGGTCAACTTGTAGGGTCACTTCTCTCCTTCACCATGTAGGTCCTGAGTATCAAATTCAGGTCAGGCTTGATGACAAGTGCCTTTATGTGCTGAGCCACCTCACTGACCTTTCTATTTAAACACACTGATGACTGTTCTGATTTCTAACCCACTGTTCCCTTTCTTGGTTGGGATACTCTTATGGCCCTCTGACAGGGCTTTGTCACAAACAGTATTTGGGAAACACCTAATTTATTTGCATAAACACCTCAACCATTCAGGTTACAGTGGGGGTTTGGCCCAACCTTCCAGACACACACTTGTTCTTTTTTTCTTAATTTTTCATTTTAGTTATGATATAATTACATCATTTCCTTCTCTGTTCTCCCCACAGCCACTACTCACTTCAAGTCAACTAAGGCCCCACTACACCTATCTGACAAAAAGTTTAAATTGTTTTAGTTTGGCTTCTTACAGTGTAGTTCTATCCTCTTGATTCTTTTAACTGCCACTCTCAGCTCACTCAAGTTTGGGGTGATAATTTGGACAGGTGAAATACATAATCAGTACCATTTGCAGACCACAGCAGCTAGAAGTCAAATGACTGGAAGCAATCATTTTGTAAGTTTCTCAAAGAGAGAGAGGCATGCTGTATTCAGCTTTGAATTTCTACAGGACTCGACTCTGTGCTTTGATCAGAGTAGACACCTAATACATGTTTAGGAGGAAAAGTAGACTAATCTATCTATAGGGTCTGCTTCCAATTTTTAAAATATCTGTAACCTATATGATGTGCATGTAGCTGGAAAACAGTTTGAGGGAGTAAGTTCTTTTTCAGTTGCCTCACTGCTTTAAAGGCAGCTTGATTGAATTATAAATCACACACCATACGATCCACCCATGTAGCGTGTGTAACAGAGCGGCTTCAGTATATTCAGTCCTGTGCCGTTATTGTAACCAGTTTCCGATTTGTAAGCACCCTAAATATTGTAATCACCCTAAAAGGAAACCTTGTCCCTGTTTTCTGTCCCTCCTTTTCCTCCCCAGTTTCTCCCATGGCCCAGGCAAACCCAAACTATTTTAGGGTTCTCTGGATTTGCCTAATCTGGACATTCTGAATATATTCTGAATATAGTCAGAGTCATGCAAAATGAGGTCTTTTGCACATGAAGTCTTTCATTTTCCATAATATTTTCAAAGTTAATCCATCTCTGTTTCATATACTACCACTTCATTCATTTTACTGCCAAGTAATATTTCACTGTAGGGATAGAAAGCATTTTCGTTTATTTCGTTCACTCATCCGTTATGAACCCTGCTTCTGGGAATATATGTTCTTTGCAGACATATATTTTCAGATCTCTTGGGTATAAATGCAAGGGTAGAACTGTTAGGTCTTATGGTAACTTTGTATTTAACCTTTTGAGGGTGGGGCTGCCTGTTCTCCCAACTCGGATATAGCTTTTTCCAAGCTATCCACCACCCGTGTTGTTCTCTGAAGCATCAGGTCTTTATTTCCACTTGCCTTAAGGGCAGGATGTGGCTGGCTGAAAGAAGAAACAAAGAAGTGATCCGACTTTCAAGTCCAAAAGCCTTAGGGGACCAATGAGACTCACACAACAAAGGGGATTAGAGAGAGACAGACCTCCTTCACTCCACCCTGATCCACCATACAAACCCAAGTTCCCTCCAGGGCTGGAAAGAGAATAAGAGACAGAGTGATGAGACCGGAAAACAGCTGTGTAGCTGCTGGGAGGCAGCTGCTTTATGAAACTGCTAAATTGGGAATCCATTCTGTAGACACATCCTCATCCCAGCGTGGCAAAGAAGAGCCACTGGTTTGGCCATCAAAAATGACACAGAATCAGGTACACCTGGTGGAATGAACCAATTGGGTAATTAGTGTATCCATGTACGGATCAACTAAACTGTGACACAGAAGGCTGGGTTGGCAGCTACAGAAACAACTTAGTGACAGCTACCGAGAGAAGGCCCTGGGAGATCTGCCACTTAATTCTGTGGAACTACACTGCCTTTTGTAATTGAGACTTCATTTGAGAGGGAAGAGCTGCTGTGTTGACTCCAATCTGGTTAAAATCAATTATCCACCAGTCTACCAAATGGTAAGCTTACATTTAAAACTGTCTTCTGGAGCTGGGGAGATGACACTGTGGGTGAAGTGCTTGCTGCTGAAGCTGTGAGCACCTGAGTTCAGAATCCACTACCTATCCCCACTCCCCAACCCCACCCCCAGCAGACACCAGCGCTGAAGGTGCAGAGGCAGGTGGAACCCAGGGACTCACTGGCCAGCCAGTCTAGCTGAAAGAGCAAGCTTGATGTTTCGGGGGAAAAAAATCCCTGTTTCAAAAAGATGGGGGCTGGAGAGATGGCTCTGTGGTTAGGATCACTTTATGCTCTTGCAGAGGACCAAGGTCCAGTTCTCTCAGCACCGTCTTTGGGCAGCTCACAATTGCCTGTAACTCTAGTTCCAGGAGATCTAGCTTCCTATTCTGGCATGCAAGGGCATCTGCACACAGGTGATGCACGCACACATTAAATAAATAAATCTTTAAAAAAAAATAGTGGTAGTTTGAATGTAATTGGCCCCCATTATCTCATAGGGAGTGGCACTATTAGGAGGTGTGGCTTTGTTGGAGTGGTATGACCTTGTGGGAGGAGTGTGCCACTGTGGGGTAGGCTTTGAGGTTTTCTATACTCAGGATACCTTCCCATTGTCTCAGTCAATTTCCTGTTGCCTGTAAGATGTAGGACTCTGAACTAATTCTCCAGTACCATGTCTACCTACATGCATCATGCTCCCTGCCATGATGATAAGGGACTGGATCTCTGAACTGTAAGCTGCCACCTCAGTGAAATGATATCCTCTATAAGGGTTGTTGTGGTCATGGTGTGTCTTCACATGGTGTGTCTTAAAAACCTTAAGATAGATGAAGAGGAAAAGAGGAAGATACCCAGTCAACCTCTGTCCTAAACATACTTTTAAAAATTACATAATTGTGTTCTGGAAAAATGAAGAAAGTCATATATTTGAGGTATACACAGAGATCAGTAGCCACCATATAAGATTTTTTAAGGACTATAAAGAAGTCAAATATCTAATAAATCTACCAAAAGACATGCCCGCTGATAAAAATATGCAGCCAATATAAGGGAAAGCAATTATAAAGTGCTGTTAAGAATAGACAATGAGATCTGTCACTGTGGAGAAAGGGTAACCAGCCTTCAGTAAAACTGAACAGCTATGTGTGCTATTGATATAAGGCAGATGGAGGGGAAAGTGGCAACCTCAAGGTGGCTAGAGCTGTCTCATAGCACAGTTTGTTGTGTCCACTACAAACTGTTAGGATCCACATGGCCAATCGAGATGACCACCAAGTAGCTTTTGCTCCTTCATATCATTAGCTTTGCAAAGCTGCCTGCATCCAGCATGCATCAGATGTATCACACGGCCAGGAAACACCATATAAGTACGGAAACATCCCTGTACTTCCTTTCTTCAATAAATTTGCCCATAAAACCAGGTATCCCAAATCCCAGCAATGTCACTCTCTTCACCCATCTCTATCTGTACTAACTCCTCCTGAAACTCTTTTCTGCAGCATAAGTGGAGATGCCAGCTACTGCTCCCGAGCAGAGATCTCAGAACAGACCTCCTCAGGCTGTACCACCAGCATCGTGGTGACAGCTTTCACCGCTGATGACACTACAAGCCAGCAATTGCCATCTCAGATGTCCCAAAGAACTTTTGCATGGGTAAGATTGCTTTGCCATTTATGTTAGGTGCTGAGAAAACATACATACACACAATCTTAAAGTCCATCACCAAGGACATAGAATAATAAATCGCACCTTGTGAATTCAAAGGCTTTCCTCCCCAGTGGTTCCCGGCCAGCACTGTTAGCATCATTTGAGAACTTCAGCCCTACCAAACCAGAGCCAGTACTTAACAACAGCCCTGGTAGATAGTGTGCCTCACCTAGCTGATGTTCTGTGGGGTTGAATGAGCGAAGAGAGGGTGCTATGTATCAACCTAAGTAAGACTTTAAAACACTCAGAGAGAAAAAGTGTAAGTTGTCGAAAGTTGGCATGGAGGTATATCATCTATAGAAAATTTGAGAATGTGCACAAAAAATGCTCTACACCCTCCCTCAATATTTATGGCATGTAGTCACTACTTCCTTTGAAACAACCACAAGTATCACAGTCCACTGTGAGAAGTTATGTCATTCCCCTCCATAACCTAGTTAACTCAGCAAAAACAGAAGAAATGGAAGAAAGCAACAAGAACCTGGACTCCACAGGGGCCTTGTTAATGGATATGCCACTGTGTCCTCTGATGAGGATGCCCATTCCTGTAAGCACTGATGGCTCTCGGGTACCCTCTGTGGACAGCTAGGAAGCTGGGAACATGTGGCTCAAGTAAGGATAGAAAATTTCCTCCCCCACTCCCATGCTTAGAGGTCTAACTGCCAGTGGGGGCTGGGGAGACACACAGAGAGAGATTTCCAAGGTAGATTAACAGGGATTTTTTTAAGGTCTGTTACTCCTTACAAGATTTTAAATCCTTTTTTACAGTATCACCCCGGGTTCATTAACCATGTCCGTACATTTTCTTCTGAAAATGAAAAGGGAGAAACTGCCTACTGCAGCCAGATGATCTCTAGTAGAGGACTCAAAGTTATGACTTTGACCTTCTAACCCCCACAGACATGTCTTTTGCTGCCTTGTTAAAAGTGCTTTACTTAAATGCTCCGGAATAACTCATCTCATCAATGGCAGATTTCCCCTCGGTACAAAGACCCTTCCCTTCAGCCTTTATGTGGCTTTGTTCCTGAGACAATCTTTGTCTCTGAAACTCTTGGTGACATGCCTATTTAAGCTTTCTCGGTGGACCCATCCCTGAGGTAGGAAACTTAGTTTGCATCTGATTAAGGAGGCTCTCAGAGGACAAAAGATATTGTTCACCAAATATGGCACATCAGCAGCAAAGCACAGGTTCTGAGCCGACACAGGGATCTTAAGGATGGAGGGAAAAGAGAGGCAACTCCAGGTGAAGCCATAAGCATTCTCTGGGTTTAAAAGGTGTCCTAGTTTAGTTTCTGTTGTTGTGGTAAATGGCATGGCCAAAATGCAAGTTGGAGATGAAAGGGCTAATCCCATCTTACTGCTTAGAGTCCATCCAAGGAATACCAAGGCTATGACCCAAAATAGAATCCTGCTGGCAGGAACTGAAGCAGAAAGCCCTGAAAGTGCCTATACTGGCTTACTCTCTTTTCCCCTGGCTTGCTCAACTAACTTTCTTATACAGTCTGGATCTACCTTTCTAGGAATGGTGCTACCCACAGTGGGCCGGGCCCTTCTCCATTAATTGTCAGTGAAGAAAACAACCTCACAGATATGCCCACAGGCCAATCTGATGGAGACAATTCCTCAACTGAGGTTCCCTCTTTCCAAGTGTGTCTAGGGTTATGTCAAGTAGACAAAACCCAACAGCAGCACATGAGGCTCCTGGAAACTATGTTAAATTGTAATAGGTCCCCAGACCTTAGCAAAGTTAACGCCATGCTGGAGGCACCACCGTTCTGACCTTAGAACCCAGCAAGTGGGTCCCAACACCTGCAACATGGGAACAAAGACCTAACCCATCAGAGACCTGGGTTCCAGGATCCAAGAGAAACCATAAATATACTAACCTTGTTTTTGGCTTCTCTAGTTTTGCTTCTCACTGTTCTTGCTAATCAAAGTGTGCCAACCAGGTTGTGATTTTTGTGCATAAAAGGCAAAATACAGTGATGCTTGGGACTACATGATTTGGGCAAGTTCCCCACCTAGCTGATAGCCATTAATACAGGCTTTCTAATCAACTTTAGGAGTGTCCATGTATTCTCTGGTGGAGTTACCTCACAACAATATATGTTGTGTCTTTCTCCCACCTTCTCTGCATCTTTTAGTTGAGATAGATCACCCAACATTCTTTGTCTCAAGGTGAGTACAGCTGCCTTAAAAAACTACCTTTGAACTCTAAGTCTGCTTCTACTGTGTACTGCTTTTATTAGTATTATTAGTTACTTTTCAATGTTTTGTCCAAAGTAAATGAGACAACACCTAAAGTTGGGGGGAGGAGTGGAGCCTATTTTGGCTCATGGTTTCAGATAGTTAAGTCCACAGTCCTTGCCTCCAATGAGTCTGGGTCCATGGTGAGGCAGAATACGCCATGGCAGGAGCCACATACCTACCTCATAGTGGACAGGAAGCAAAGCCAATTGTGGAAAGGGCTCTGGACCAGTTATAACCATCAAAGGCCCATCTCAGTGGCCTCTTTCATCTAACTAAACTCCACAGTCTAAGATTTCCAGAACTTCCCCAGGTAGAACATCCCCCCCTGGGGACTAAGAGCGCAACAGGCGATCTGGGATCACAGCGAAACCACCATTCCCGTGTGTGCTAGGGATTCAAACTGTAAGCCACACGTTTACACACTCTGCCCACTGAACCATCTCTCCAGCTCCAAAAGAGAACTTTTCAATGCCTTCAACACAAAGAAATAATGCTTGAGGTGTAGATGTTTCAATTGCCCTGATCTGATCATTGCATATTATATACATGGACTGAAAATTCAGTCACAATGTATACTTACTATGTAGCAATTAAGATAAAGTCACACTGAAAACTAAATTATTTGTAAAGTTGTAAAAGGTAAAAGGTGTACTGGGAAGAAAAGGTCGAGCAGGCTTAGGAAGGGAAGTTGGTTGCTGGATGTGAGGGTCAAACTTGACTGTCAACTTGATTGGATAGCGAATTAACTATTATTAACTATTAACTAAAAGGCACACCTCTGGGCAAGTCTGGGAAGGTATTTCAGGGAAGGATTAACTAAAGGGGAAGTCCCTCCCCCAGAGGCCACCCAGATATCAAGAGGTTGGGGTGGGGTTGGGGTGTGGTGAGGGTGAAGCAGCAACTTAGCTTGAATACCTGTCTTTGCCTTTTGCTGGTGAGCGCATCTATCCCACTGTTGCTGCAGCCATCCCAACCAAGCTTCTTTGCCTTCCAATATAGACTGAAGACCAACAGCTCCCCAGGAAGCCTCTTGGCCTTCAGTGCTAGCTTGGGTCTGCTGAGTCACCCAGTCTTCTAGGCTGATCAGTGATTGGGCCTTAGGCCCTCCCACCATTGTTGGACTGTCCAGTCCATATCACCCAAGTGGTCCAACAGGTCCCCATGTGTAATACAAAATGTTGTATCGTATACTATGCAACATTAATTGTATCCATTCTGTCCCCCTATAGCACCATGAGGCTTAGCTCCATTGAGAAGAGGAGATTTAAACAGGCACAAAAGAGGTGAGGAAATTGGCTAAGCAAATGCCTGGGTGAGAATGTTCTAGAGACAGAGAGAGCAGCTCCCTACAGATTCTTAGGGCAGGAGGGTGCCTGTTGTAAGAACAGCAGGCGTCACTGTGGCTAGAGTAGGTGAGAAAGTGGAAGCAGACATAATCAGAGATGCCCAATACATATTTGCCCCATGAGTGTATGAAAAACAAATACTTGTTTTTAAGTTTTGCTTTTAAGAACATTCACATGCCTTGAATATTTTTCCATAAGCGAGAAGTCTCCAGGCTCATGCAACCCAACGTAATCTCAGAATCCTCAAGTGGCAACTCTACAAGGCATTGTGTCCTTTCTTTGACCATGGGAGTGCGGAGATCTCCTGACCGTGTCAAGAGAGGGCCATGTGTCCTCTTAACCAGGAGTCACTGGACCCCTCTTAGAGGAATCTGAAGCCCAGGAGATAAAGTCAATTCTGCAGCTCCCACCACAAGGCAGTGGTGCTGACAGGCCACTCCACCATCAAGGCTGAGGTGGTCCGAACCAAAGAGCAGGCATCAATAGAAGGAGGCGTCTGAAGGGTGGAGGAGCCTGTCACTCAGCACACCGTCAGTTGGTAGTGGAAAGGAAATGGGCTCTTGTGGACAAACAGCTCTTCATGGGAAACTCACTCTCCAGGAAGGTGCTGAAAGCCTCTTACTAAAAGTGTGTGGGTGTGGTTGGTTTCCAGACGCCAACCACAGGACCAAATGCTAGATGTGGGACAACTTTCTCAGTCCCCTCTTTTCTTTGTGTGTGTTTGGGTTGTGTGTGTGTGTGTGTGTGTGTGTGTGTGTGTGTGTGTGTGTGTGTGTGTTGTGTGTTATGCAAGCCAAAGGAAGACGAAGACCGCCAATGCTCTCCTCTATTACACTGTGCTTTTCTTGAGGTAGTGTCTCCCACTGAACCTGGACCTAGCCTTTTTCACCTGGGCTTGCTGGCCCGCAAGTCCTAGCAGTTCCCCTGTCTGCCACCCTCCACCAACTGGGGCTACAGAAACATAGAGCCTTACCTGGTTTAATATTATTATTTTTACATGATTCAATGGATCTTAAGGGGGACTCTGGAATTAGTATTTTTTTTCTAAAAGATTTCAGTTTTTAGTTGTTTATGCATGTTGCCAGGATGGGTTCAGTTACGCCCATGAATGCAGTGTTCAAGGAGGTGTCAGGTCTCCTAGAGCAAGAGCAGCTGTGACCCACCAGACACGAGTGCTAGAAACCAAATTCTAATCCTGGGCAAGAGTAGTATGATCCCTTAACCACTAAGCCATCCGCCAAACCTGGAAATTGTGTTTGGCTTTGTGTTTTCTGTTTGTTTGGCTGGCTGGTTTAGGTTTTGTTTTGAGATAGGGTCCTACTGTGTCCCACATGTTTGCCTGCCTGGAATTTGTTCTATAGACCTGGCTGGCCTCAAGAACTCAGATCTCTGCCTGTCTGCCTGCTTCTGTCTCCTGAGCACTGAGACACATCCAGTTTAGGGGATTTGTATTTTTAACTGTTTCCCAGGAGACTCTAATGAGCAGGGAAGTGGATGGACCACTGTAGTTCTGTCCAGATAACATGCCTATGTTGATCAGAAAAACGTCTTTTAGTAATGGCACATGACTTTGTCCTGGTGGCATTTCAGGTGATCAAGTGATGACAAGGTACTAGACACAGAAAGGATGACTGGGATTTCTGAAATTGTAAGTCAGAAACACAGATACCCTTTGGGAGAATTTGTCCCATTTCCCAGATGTCTCATCAACCCTACCAGCAAGTCCTGTCTTAGATTTATTAGCAGGAGAATAGTTGGAGATTGTTGAGCCTGCTAGTAGATTTTAACAAGAGACAGGAAGTTTGAGAGTCTAAGAATTTCTGAAGATAACCTAGTAATTTCAGAGCAAAAGAATGGGTGTGGAAGCATTGTGATTTGTATTTAAAATGTCCTCCCATAGGCTTGGGAGTTGGAATGCCTGGTTCCTGGCTTATAGCCTTTGGGAGCCTTTGTTATAGAAGTCATGGTTGGCAGAGGTGAGGCAGCAGGTCATCTCTGCTTCCTGGTCCACTAAGCTAAGAAGCCACATGGTGAACCCCAGACCCCATCAGCTGAGCCACTCCAGATACACAAAGAAAGAGGGAGGGAGGGCAAGAAAGAAGAGGAAAACTTTCTCTTCCATAACTGGAGAAACACCATGGCTTTTATCCAGGGCTCTTGGGCCCCTTCTGCTCACTTCTCAGAGAGCCTAGCTGCCCTGTTGTGAGAAAACCCAGCAGCCTATGCAGAGCACCTCACGGTGAAGAAGCAGACCTCTGCCCTCAGCTAGCACGGAGTCCAAGCCTGCCAACAACACAGGCCCATGGGTGTGGACCCTCCAGCTCGTCTAGCTTTCAGATGACTGTAGCCCTGGCCAATGCCTTAGCTGCGACCTCAGGAGAGACCCTGAGTGGAGCTACACCCTAGCCTTCTCCTAAATTCCCGACCCACAGAAACTGTGAGGTAAGTGTTTGTTTTTCTCGGCTGCTAAGTTTTGGAATGATTGTGAGGCAGCCGGAGATAACACAAATGGTGACTCCCAATCTCGACTCTTCTGTTTATATCACGTGTTGTTTTAGTAAATCTCTCTCTCTCTCTCTCTCTCTCTCCTCTCTCTCTCTCTCTCTCTCTCTCTCCCTCTCTCTCTCCCTCTCTCTCTCTTTCTCCTCCTTCCTCCAGTCTTCTCTCCATCCCCCGGCTCCAGGTTCTTGCTGTGTAGCCCTGGCCTGCCCCAAATTTACGAGAATCTTCCTACCTCTGAATCTTGAGTACCAGGGTTACAGACATACACATTCCCAGCATATAAACTTTTCTTGGACTGTGTGTGTGTATATGTTTGTGCCTGTGTGCAGTGCATGTGCACATGTGCAAATCATGAATTATTACATTCCTGTATACCACATCCAGATCAAGAACTAAAATATTAATAGACACCCAGAAGCACCCACTTGCCCCTTTCCTTTTTAAAGGCAATCACTATGGCCATAAAAATAGCTTTGCTCACTCCTGAACTTTATATGAATGGATGATACAATATATATTCTTTTGTGTTTGGCCTCTTGACCTCATCTTGTGGGTAAGATCCATCCATTTTGCTTTGTGTGTGACAGGTATCTTCTGAGGGCTGAAGTATAACTTAGGTAAAGAACTTGCCCAAGCATGAAAATATATGTGTGTAATTACTGAATTGTCTTCTTAATTTTAGGAGTTAGTTGTGTATTCTGGTTACAGTTTTCAGCTACATGAGATACACTTTTCTGCTGAATTGTGATCTCTTCATTGTCTGCATGGGATCGTCTAGTGAAGAAAGTACTGTGTCTCCATGTAGTCTAATCTATTATTTTCTTCATGGTCTGAGATTTCTGTGTTCTTTTGGAGAAATTATTGCCTCCACCAACATCATAAAGATATTCTTGCTTCCTCTTAGATGCTCTGCTTTTATAAATTACATATGGAGTTAATATGTGTGTGTATTGTGTAACTTAAATGTTAGAATTCATTTTTACTGTGAAACCACCCCTTTCCTTGTACCTTATTGTCCTTTTGTCATAAACCTAGTTACACATGTGCTTGATTTCTGGGCTGTCTGTTATGTTCTGGTCTCTGCCTATATTTGCAGCATCCCCATCTTACAGCAATGGGATTTTGGGTCTTGATGGCTCATATGTCCTTAAAGACTGCTTTAGCCTACATCTCTCTTTTGAATCTTCCTGTAAGTTTTGAAATGATCGATTTCTTTTTTTTTTTCACAGAGAATTTTTTTTCACAGAGAAATACTGTTTATTGGCTTGCCCCCAGGCTTGTGGGTTACCTGTCTTATACAACCCAGGCCTATCTGCGTAGGGACTGTGCCACCTGCAGTGGCCTGGGCATTTTTTTTCCAACTTTTTTTATTTGAATTAGAAACAAGATAGTTTTACATGACAATCCCAGTTCCCTTCTCCCACCCAACCTCCCTTACCCGCCCCCCCCAACTAAAACCTTATCTGTCACATATCTTTTCTGCTCCCCCTGGATGGTGAGGCCTTTCATAGGGTGTCATCAGAGTCTTTCGTTTCCTTTGGGGTAGTGCCTACGCCCACCCCTGTGTGTCTTGGCTTAGGGAGTATTCCTCTATATGGACTGGGCTCCCAAAGTCCACACCTATAGTAGGGATAAATACTGGGCTTCTACAGGAGGTCCCATAGATTTCTGAGGTTTCCTCACAGAAACCCGTGTTCCTTGGGTCTGGATCAGTCCCATGCTGGTATTCCAGCTATCAGACGGGGGAGCAAGAGTTCCCGGATGTTCAGGTCAGCTGTTTCTGTGTGTTTCACCAGCGTGGTCTGGACCTCTGTGCTCTTCACTGGTCCATCTCTGCATCTGGGTTCCAGTTCAGATCGGTGATTAGTTATGGGTGTCTGCTGCTAATTCCACCAGCTGCTGGATGAAGGCATATAAGTCAGTCATCAATTTCATAATCAGGGGAGGGCATTTAAGCTCCTCCATTGTTGAGACAGTTAGCTGGTGTCATCTTTGTAGATCTCCAAAATGTAGACATGTAGAAATGTAGAATGTAGCGCCTGATTTCTCTGTAAACCAAAAATGTCTCCCTCTATTATATCTCCATTCTTGTTATCTTGTATTCTTCCCCTGACTCATATTTTCTGCTCCCTCATGTCCTCGGCATCCCTCTTCCTCTCCCCTTCTCATTCTCCTAGCTCCCTCCCCCCTCTTCCCATGCTCCCAATTTGCTCAGCAGATCATGAACCTCTCCCCTTCTCCAGGGGACCATGTATAGTCTGTCTTAGGGACCTCCATGTTTATTAGCTTCTTTGGCAGTGTGGATTGTAGGCTGGTAATCCTTACTCTATGTCTAAACTCCACATATGAGTGAGTACATAACATGTTTGTCTTTTTGCGATTGGGTTACCTCGCTCAGAATAGTTTCTTCTAGATCCATCCATTTTCCTGCAAATTTCAAGATTCCATTGTTTTTTTTCCGCTGAGTAGTACTCCATTGTGTAAATGTACCACATTTTCTCTATCCATTCTTTGGTTGAGGGGCATCTAGGCTGTTTCCAGTTTCTGACTATTACAAATAGTGCTGCTATGAACATCGTTGAACATATGTCCTTGTTTTATGAATGTGCTTCTTTGGGGTATATGCCTAAGAGTGGAGTTGCTGGATCTTGTGGTAGACTGATTCCCATTTTTTTGAGGAGTCACCATACTGATTTCCAAAGTGGCTGTACAAGTTGACACTCCCACCAGCAGTGGAGAAGTGTTCCCCTTTCTCCACATCCTCTCCAATATGAACTGTCATTGTTGTTTTTTATTTTAGCCATTCTGACAGGAGTAAGATGGTATCTCAGATGTGGTATATTCCACAGAAATGATCGATTTCTTAATGGTCATAAAATCTGAGACTTTTTTGAGGATCTCATCAACTCTATATATCCTTACGAAAATCCAAGAGCAGTACAAATTTTTCCATTCAGTTAGGTCTTGATGGTTTTGACATATGAATTTCAGATAAGTAGCATCCAGTGACTAGCTTTTTGTTTTGTTCCAAAAGAAGTGTAGCTTTACTGAAAAGCCTCAAACAAACAGCACAGAGCTCCCACCTGCCTGTCACTCAGCCTGGCCTAATGTGAACACCTCTCATAATCACTTAAATCTATCTAAACTAGGGGAATTGGCATTGGTCACTATTTAAAAGACTGGATTTGGATTCTGCCAGGTATGCTACTAATAACCCCTCTCTTTGGGGATCCAGTTCAGGTGACCATATCACCCCTTAGGTGATTTACATCTTCCTGTCTCTCTGAGACACCCCACCTCACCAGTGGAGTTTCTGTTTCTCTGTGCTTAGAGAAACAGTCCATCTAGTGGAATAAATGAGAAATCATCCTGATGTCTTTCTGTCAGCTTAGTGGTGGCACATGAATCTACTGACATTTTAATTATTGTCTGCTGCCCCACAGCCCATCAGTCAGCGACCTGCCAGCCACTCAGGCTGTGGCCTGGTAGAGCTTCTGGTCCCCCATCATATGTAGATTTCAATTAAGTCTCTATCATTCTATGTATCAATAAGACTCAGAAGTCAAAGACTGAGATAAAACCTGCTAGCTCAGAGAGACTAAGTAGCAACTAGCTGACCTTGTTTTTTGGCCAGAGACACTGCAAGAGACACATCTCTTCCCTCATCCCAGGACCAAGAGAGCTCAAACTCTAGTCCCTGTCCTTTCCTTCCTGTGCATCTTCTCTATCCAAATTGCTGGCTTCTCTATGAATAATTCTGGTCAGTTAGTCACTGGCCCCTGATTCAAGGTATAACTTTATCCAGCAGTCTCAGGAGTGTCAGAGGGCCATCAAAGTAGCCCACAACGTCATCCCCAAAGACACTCCACAGCAAGGGACACAAAACCCTGCTCCTCCAGGAAATTGCTTGTCTCAGCTGCTCATCTATCTGGGCCTCTGTCCAAATGTCCTTTCAAGGTTCTATGAGGCTTTCCATAGCCATTTCAATCTAAGGCAGTGATTCTCAACCTTCCTAATGCTGCGACCCTTTAATACAGTTCCTCATGTTGCGGTGACCCCAATCATAAAATTGTTTTCATTGGCACTTCATAACTGTATTTTAGCTACTGTTATGAATTGTAATGTAAATATCTGATATGCAGAATATCTGATATGCAACCCTGGAGTGGGTCATGACCCACAGGTTGAGAACCACCGATCTCAAGCATCAACCCTTCGTCTAGCCCTTTGTCAGCTTTGTTTCCCACCACAGAACTCATTGCAGCCGGCAGGGCTTCTCTCATCTGGCTGCACACTTGCCTTCTGTCCTCCCAGTGCTATGTGTGATCTGTTTAGAGACTGGGGCATTTCTCAGTCCTGCCCACTGTGATAGCCTCAGCATTGACAGCTGTGCTCAACATGCCATAGGTGTTCAGTATTTTTTAATTTTTTAATTTTTAATTTCAATTGTTTCATATCAGGGTCTCACTAGGTAACACAGGCTAGCCTGAACCTCTGTAGCCCAGGCTGCCCTCCTGCTTCTGCCTCCCAACCATTGAGATCATAACCAGGAGCCATCACATCTAGTATAATATATATACCAAATATATATTGTGCATATTGCATCTGTATTGTATAGACATATATATGCTATTATATATAATGTGCAACATTGATTTCATGGAGAACCTTCAAAGAGGTTTTAATGTTCAGACAAGCCTGGGACAAAAGCACTCATCTTCCTTGACACGGCTGTAGACAGCAAAGTATTTGCCTGTAGAGAAATAAGGGGCATGAAGTACATGGAGTCAGAACTCTGAATATTGGCTCTTGTTTATCAGCTTTTAGATGCCACTGAATTTTTTGATGAAATATTCTTGCCTATAAGGTGTGTGTGGGTTTGTGGAGGGTTCCTTTGAGAACTGAAAGCATCATATGTCTGTGTATGTAAAGCCAGGTGTAATGCTATATACGCTTTGGTCCTAGCATTCAGGAAGCTGAAGCAGTAGAACCTTGAGTTCGAGGCCAATCCGGGCTATTTTGTAAGACTCTGTTTCAATAAACAAACTAGCAAAAACAAAAGGTGACAGCCACTTGTGTAAGTACTTGGGCGTAGCTGGTAGATCATTGTCGGCATGGCTGTAACATGATGAGACCTGGGAAGGCCATTTAAGATTAAACTTGTTGAAATTAGGCCAAGGACATGGAAGTCAGGGGCTTCATATTTCAAAGAACTTTACTTCTCTTTTTAAAGACTCCTCAATGTGTAAGTATATTTCTTAAATAGAGACAAAAAGGAAAGAAGGGGGCTGGCAAGATGGTTCATTGGGTAAAGGCACTTGCTGCCAAGACTGATGACCTGAGTTCAATCCCAGGAGCCTACTTGGTAAGAGGAAATAATCAACAACTCCAAGTTGTTCTCCACCTCCACACATGTGCTATGGCATGCATATGCCCTTACTCAAAAGCAAATGAAGCTATTTTTATTTATTTATTTATTTATTTATTTATTTATTTATATTTAGGGGAGTAAACATCCAAAGGTTCAGGAGAAACAAGAAGCAGTAGAGCATTAGTGTAGAGGTACTAGCTAATCTTCTTTCAAGTTTCAGCAAATGTAATCTCCTTTTAGCATACAGTCTTTCAAATTAAGAGACTACAACCCCAATTAAATGTCCACTTCATTCCCATTGCATATGTGTGGCAAATAGAAAGCAGATGTCTAAGTGTAATAAAGCAAGTGCTTCATTGTAAAATAAAATAAAACTATGTATTTCAGTTGGGTGTCTTTTGGTTGAAAGCAAGCCCCACCCACCTCAAACTGGTCTAAAGGGGTGGAGTGAGAGGAGTTTATTGGCCCCATGTGACTGTAGAGTCCAGGAAAATTAGCCAAGCTAAACTCAAGGGCTTATAACATGTCATCAGGATCCAGTCTGTCTATCTCATTCGTGCTTTGTTTTCTTGAGATAGGTCTTGCTAAGATGGCCTGGAACTCACTCTGTAGCCCAGGCTAGCCTTGACTCATGATCTTCACCCACTCTTGGTAATACTGGGAATGAACCCAGGTCCTTGGTCTTTGTCTGAGTTAGATTCATCCTATTTCATAGTGGTTTCCTCTGCTTGGTTCTTCTTAAAGTCTCCCCTGACTCACATCAAAAAGCTCTTCTTAAAGGCAGAGTCACCTTCTTGGAGACAGGTAGTCTTGAACTGGGTCTGATTGTCTCTCATTGGCCTGGCTGAAGGTACATGACTAAGCCAAACACTGGCTGCTACAGATTGCATCATGTCTGATGACTCTATATGTAATCACAGGCTCTCCTATGAGTCAGCAAGGCAGGCCTGCCTGAAGAGGTAAATGGATTAGGCTAATTCCACAGAAAGTGAGGTCTCATGGTACAGGGGAGTGAATGCAGGAGGGCAGAAATGACAAGCCAACTGGGCCTGGACTTTAAACTCTGGGTCCATGTTTTTTGCCAAAAGACTGCTATTATCTTATAAAACTGAGGCCAGAATCCTGGGGTTTGAGCCTATCTCATAGCTACTGTAGGCAGATCTATTCAGGCTTGAAGAAAGAACGTCTAAAATAAAGCATTCTTCAGTAAGTCTGCCTAGTTTGGGGTTTTCTCCTGTGTGTGTGTTGGGGGGGGGTGTCTGTCTGTCTGTCTCTGTCTGTCTGTCTGTCTGTGAGTGCATCTCTCATATCTATATTATATCTCATATCTATATTATAATATAACATATCTATATTATGTGTGTACAGAAGTCAGAGAACAACTTTCAGGAGTTGTTTTTCTTCTTCAATCATATGGATTCTAGGAACTAAAGTCACTTTGTCGGGCTTGGTGGTCAAGTGCCTTTAGCAGCTGAGCCATCTCTCTGGCCCAGGTTTTTGTTTGGTTGATTGACTGGTGTCTCAGTTAGGGTTTATATTGCTGTGAAGACACACTATGACCACAGCAACTTTTATAAAGGAAAACATTTCAACGGGGGCTGGTTTACAGTTCAGGGGTTTGGTCCACTGTCATCGTGGCAGGAAGCATGGTGGCATGCAGGCAGACATGGTGCTGGAGAATAAACTGAGAGCTCTACATCCAGGTCTGAATGAAGCAGGAAGAAAGAGTGACACTGGGCCTGGCCTACCCCCAGTGACAGGCTTCCTCCAACAAGGCCACACCTCCTAATAGTGCCACTCCCTATGAGACTATGGAGGCCACTTTCATTCAGACCAACACATTTTTGGGTTTGTTTTGAGGGTCTCATTTAGCCCAGGTTGGCCCCCAATTCACTATGTAACCAAGGATAACTTTGAACTTCTGATCCTCCTGCATTTACCTCTTAAGTGATTCAGTTACAGGCATGGTGCTGGGGATCCAACCCATGACTTCATGTATGATAGGGCATTCTATCAAAATAGTTACATGCCCCTCCTTACATAGAACTCGCTGCATAGACTAGGCTGGCCTCAAGCTTATGGCAAACTTCCTGCTTTTTCCTGCTGAGTGCTGATGTTACAGGTATGTGCTACTACACCTGACAACTCTGTCTATTTGTGGGCACGGGGATGGGGGGGACACTTTTTCTAGGGAGGGGTGGTTTTTCAAGACGGGGTTTCTCTGTGGCTTTGTTTGGAGGCTGTCCTGGTACTTGCTCTGTAGACCAGGCTGGCCTGGAACTCAGAGAGATCCGACTGCCTCTGCCTCCCATGTGCTGGGATTAAAGGCGTGCGCCACCAACGCCCGGCTGGGGGGAGACTTCAAAAAGAGGAAAAACTGGTGTATAGGGAAGAGAGACAAAAATTGGAGAGAAAGACAGGAACTGAAAGTGGGTAACAAGGGCTGGAGAGATGGCTCAGAGGTTAAGAGCACTGACTGATCTACCAGAGGGCCTGGGTTCAATTCCCAGCACCCACATGGCAGCTCATGAACAATGAGCAGCCCTGGAGAGCATAAGGACATGAGACCACCTGAAAAACAGGCCCAGCTGAGTCCAGCCCACAGATTCTCTACCAGCTGAATGACACCATGTAAGTGAGCCCCAGCAACCACAGCAGGAAAACTACCCACCTTACAAAACTGTGCCCAACAATAAATAGAATAACATGACTGTAAGTCTCTATGTTAGGGGTCATACTAGCCTGAAACCCATTAAATAGCCCAGGCTAGTCTCGAACTCTCAATCCTCCTACCTCACTTCCCTGGGTACTGCATTATCCATGTATACCACTATGGCAGGCTTATTTGCTAGTTCTAATTTATTTTGAGACAAGATCTCAAACACTGTCCAGGAAACTCCTGGTAGCATATGATCCCCCTGCCAGGTAGGTGGGGCTTTCAGGATATGCCATCATTCCTAAATAAGTATCTGCATTGTGTGTGACCATTTTCCTCCCTCCCTCCCTCTGTCGCTCTTTCCCTTTTTCTCTCTCTCTCTCTCTCTCTCTCTCTCTCTCTCTCTCTCTCTCTCTCTCTGATCCTGGGGCTTAAGCTTCTGCAGGTCACCTGCCCTTTGCTCTATGAATTCCTCCTTACTTCTATTATGGCCCTTACCATGTTTGGTATGTATGTCTCTGTCTCCTACCCTCAGACCAGAAGCTCCTGCAGTGAGTTAGGTTGTATTTCTCATTGAACCCCCTGAACCTAGTTCTGCATAATTCCTGCTCTTGGTTGGTTAGTTGATTGGCTGTGGTATGTTACCTACCAACCATGGGTTTCTTGAGAGCAGGCTCCAAGTCTTATGCTCCTTCTTGATGATATTGTGTGGCAGGTACTTACCAGGTATTTGCTGAACTGGATAAAATGGTGGGAAGTAGAAATTTGAAAGACCACAGAGCAAAGGATAGAAGAGAACAAGTTTAAAATTCTATGAGAGGGCTGCAGAGATGGCTCAGTGGTTAAGAGCACTGGCTGTTCTTACAGAGGGCCCATGTTTGGTTCTCAGCACCCACATGGCCATTCACAACTGTCTGTAGCTTCAACTCCAAGGCATCCAGGGCCTTTCTTTGTCCTCCTTGGGCACCAGACATACACATACATAAAATGAAGGCAAAAACACTCATAAACTAAAAATAAATATATATTTTTGTTAGGTTCCATAAGACAGCTAGAGGGGCTAACTCAGTGACAGTCATGGCATCTGGGGATGGGAGAACTCTTACATCTCTGAACACTTTATTTTGTTAGTTCTCGGTCTATCCCTCTATCTCTCTTTTCATGACAAGGGGTAAGTTTATCTCTCTTTTCATGACAAGGGGTAAGTTTTATCCGAGGATGAAAAGAAGTTTTCTTCTCATGTGGTTGGAGGACTGATAGGGCCAGCGTTCCTCAGACACCTCCCACAGAGGCCTTGGCCAGGGCTTCAGGCCTGTAGACTGGGTTTGAGTGAGGCCTTGCCAAGACGGAATACAGACCCTCGGGAACTAACCCTTCCAAGTTATTTCCATGTGTTGTCTTATCTGAGACGATAAAGTAGAGCCAATTTGGACAAGCCAAGAGCACACCTACCTTGGCTCCTGATCCAGGGGCAAGGCCAAGAGTGATTTTCCCAGGATTCCTACACTGTGTGTTTTTGTTATTCAAAAAATTCAAAATGATTTCCACTTTCAATCACTCACATCAGGAGTGAAGCTAAGCTAAGCTTGTTCCCAAACTGTACCATTAATGAGAAGGGAGGCTAGGTCAGTGTGTGTGTGTGTGTGTGTGTGTGTGTGTGTGTGTGTGTGTCTAGTCTTCAGTTCCCAGATTTATCACCCAGAGTCAGCCAAAGGGCCTGTTTAAACACAGATTGCTGAGCCACGCCCCTAGAGTTTCTGATTGCATCTTTAGCGTGTTCCCAGGTGCGGTTGCAGCAGCAAGTTCAAAGACTTAGAGCACTGCTGCTCTCTCTCTTACAGAATGAACCGAGCCTTTCTGACTCCCTGGCCCAGGCCTAACACATAGAATTTGGTCAATGTACTGTTAAGAGTTAGAGTGTTTCAGTTAACTGTCAGTTTTAGAAGTTATTTTTAAAGCATCCCATTGTAAGCCAATAAATTGCAGATGGAGAAAGAGATTTGGGGGAGGGGTTTAAGTCTTTCCTGAACTCAGTTCTCAATTCTACCATATCTCCTGCAGTAAATTCTAATGAAGAGTATGATTTGGGTTTCTGGCAACCCAATAGAATACAAAGATACGAATCATTCAAGTCTATTCCAGAGAAAGAATCCTGCCTGGAGGTGGCTATAATTTACTCTTGGAGTTGTAATTGCTTCATTTCAAGTGATAGAAAAACCCCTAAGAACTTGGGCAGAAGGTGGAATTGACTGGTTTGCAGAAATCACTCACAGAGTTTGAGAATAGCCAAGCCAGGCAGGAGTGTGGCTATGCCCAAGGAACACTAGAACCAGGGTCCAAAGCCAAGCATCACTCCCTTGATCTCTCTTTTGGGCCGCTCTCTCTACTTGTTACTTGTCACTGTAGACGGGCTTTCTCCATATAGATCAATGTAAGGAAGGAATCAGCTGAGCTTAGAATAGGGTAACATAAGATAATGACCTCCCAATGGGCCTCAGAAATACACATCAGGATGATGGTTTGGCCAGTGGAAACCTGTATCAGTGCTGCACATCTTCACTTCCTCTATACAATGGATGTAACAAAAGCGAAACACAGACACCAATAGGTCAGTCCTGGGAATCAATAGCAAAGAGCTTCATAGAATTTGGGGTATACTTGAGAAATGTCCCTATTAATAGGGGCTTCCAATCTGATATTTCTTCAGATCACATCTTCAAATGAGGCATCTATGAGTGCAGATACTCTGAATGTAAACTCAGTGTTTCATGGCCATCAATTCCACATCCACTGACTCAGCCTACCTGGGATCCAAAGTACTAGGAACTGGGCATAGTGGCACATAATCCCCAATCCCAGCACTCAGGAGTGTCAGAGCCCAAAGCCTGGCAGGGTCACATAATGAAACCCAGTCTCAAAAAGAAAAAGGTATTGTCTGTGCCGTGTGTGTACAAACTTTTGTCCCTGTAACATAACAGCTGTTTAGATAACAGTTAATAGTATCTTGCCATGTTGTTTTGTATAAGAGGCTGTGTATCCCTAGAGCTTGGTATCCATGGGGGCCCTGGAGCCAATCCCTGCAGACACCAAGGGAGGAAGTGTATCAGACCTACTCAATGGAAAATGTGCTCTTCAAGGGTGTGATCTTGGCTCTTAGATCTCTAGAACAGAGATCCTTCATCTCTGTAGAATTAAGGACAGAACACATTTTATTTTATTTTATTTTATTTTGAGACAAGGTCTTACTGTGTAGCCCTGACTGGCCTAGAACTCCCAATATAGACCAGGCTAACCTTGAACTCACAGAGATCTGCCTACCTCTGCCTCCAGCACACTGGGATGAAAGGTGTGCACCATCACTCCCAGCAGAAACAGACTATTTTACCTATATTGGCTTGTCATGCTGAAAAGTCCTAGGACTTGAGGAACTGCAAATAAAACCATCATCAATGCCATCTATCCAGTGTCTTGTGTAGAAATGCTAGTCACTGTCTTATTCAGAACAATTCTTGCATTTTAAGCACCACAATGTCACTTTCCATTTAAACAAAGGTGCAAGGACAGAGATGCTTGAAACAACAAACAAACAAACAAACAAAAAACCTCCTAACTAAACACTACAGTCTGGAGCTTAAGTGTCCTCAAAGTCCACATGTCCAGGACCTAGACCCTAATGTTGCAGTGTCAGAGGTGGTCTTTGGGAGTGGAACATCAGACATAAAAGACAGATGCCAAAAGAAAGTCCAGTGGAAATCCATAAAATCAGTCAATTTGAAAAAATAAAAGTGAACTCAGGCATTGTATTTCTTTATAAGGAAGGATGTTGGTTTGTAATATCTCAGAAGCTAACACAGGGGAGCAGGCCAGGTCTCTGAAGCAACTGTTAGTCTTCATTTCAAAGACAATTTTAATAGATAATTTTTAATGTTAAAATGATTACTGCCATAAAGCTGTCAATGTAGATTTATATATAATATATATTATATATTACTATCAATGTATATATATGTATATATATATACACATACATATGTATATATATACAATTTTTTAAGAAAAAGAATTCAGGAGCAGGGCAGTGGTGGTGCACACCTTTAATCCCAGCACTCGGGAGGCAGAGGCAGGCAGATCTCTGAGTTCAAGGCCAGCCTAGTCTACAGAGCAAGTGCCAGGAAAGGCTCCAAAGCTACACAGAGAAACCCTGTCTCACAAAAAAAAGAAAGAAAGAAAAAAAGAAAGAAAGAAAGAAAGAAAGAAAGAAAGAAAGAAAGAAAAGAAAGAATTCAAATGTGGTAGACACACCTTTAATCCAGCATTTAGGAGGCAGAGACAGGCAAATCTCTAAATTCAAGGCCAGCTTGTCTACATAAAGAGTTCTAGGTCAGCCAGGGCTACATAATGAGACCCTGTCTCAAAAAAAAAAAAAAAAAAAAAAAAAAAGTAAGGGAGAAAAAGGGAGAGATAAACAAAGGAAACCCCACAACTGAAATGGTTTGTTGGTGGCATTTTTGAATGGGACAGCTATGGAGGATACAGAAAATGGTTCCTGAGAGAAGCAGGCAGCAGGCCAGACATGAGGGTCTGGAATTCCTCACCGCATACAAAATGTGAAATATTTTGGTCCCATGAACACAAAGAACATTTCCATAACTATTCAAACAAATGGGATTTCTGGAACCTTGTGCAGCAATGAATGAACCCTGCAGGTCAGATTTCAGTAAACAGATGGGATTCCAAGTCACCTTTCCTGTTTATGTCTCACCAGCCTGGTGTCTCATGATGAAAAGCATGTGTAGACAAAGGCTCCAGACTGGGCCAGGGGACCTAAATGACCTCTGCCATCTGTAAGAGGTCCTAGCATGAGGGGCTGCGGTCAGTTCCTGGAACTTCCACATACTGTTAAACCCTTGTATTTGGGAGGATAGAAAGGAAAGGATGGAGAAGCAACAGGCCTTCTTCCTGGTCCAGCCTTCAGTGACAAGGGAAGCTACAGGTGGTTTAGGGAGGACAACAGGGGTCTCCCTGTGCTTTCATGACATGTGGCATCATCTCAGACATGAGTTTATGTCACCACACTCTCAGTGACCCTTGAAACAAATGGAAAGCCAACACTCATGCATTAGTACCTAATATAGGTCAGGAGTCCAGGGTGGTATGGTCGGGTGCTCTGCTTGGGGCCTTGCAGGCTGAAATGAAGGAGTTGGGTGGGTTAGGTTTCTTTTCTGGTAATTCTGGGGTAGAACAGGCTCATAGAGGCTGTTGATCACATTCAGTTTCTTGTAGTTGGAGAGCGTTCATGCTTA